>NC_052348.1:9687422-9825014 GCF_016432855.1 Salvelinus namaycush
GAAGAGGGGGGAGATATGTAGGCCTAACAGAAGGAGAGGAAGAGGGGGGAGATATGTAGGCCTAACAGAAGGAGAGGAAGAGGGGGGAGATATGTTGGCCTAACAGAATGAGAGGAAGAGGGGGGAGATATGTAGGCCTAACAGAAGGAGAGGAGGAGGGGGGAGATATGTAGGCCTAACAGAAGGAGAGGAAGAGGGGGAGGATATGTAGGCCTAACAGAAGGAGAGGAGGAGGGGGGAGATATGTAGACCTAACAGAAGGAGAGGAAGAGGGGGGAGATATGTAGGCCTAACAGAAGGAGAGGAAGAGGGGGGAGATATGTAGGCCTAACAGAAGGAGAGGAGGAGGGGGGAGATATGTAGGCCTAACAGAAGGAGAGGAAGAGGGGGGAGATATGTAGGCCTAACAGAAGGAGAGGAGGAGGGGGGAGATATGTAGGCCTAACAGAAGGAGAGGAAGAGGGGGGAGATATGTAGGCCTAACAGAAGGAGAGGAGGAGGGGGAGATATGTAGGCCTAACAGAAGGAGAGGAAGAGGGGGGAGATATGTAGGCCTAACAGAAGGAGAGGAAGAGGGGGGAGATATGTAGGCCTAACAGAAGGAGAGGAAGAGGGGGGGAGATATGTAGGCCTAACAGAAGGAGAGGAAGAGGGGGGAGATATGTAGGCCTAACAGAAGGAGAGGAAGAGGGGGGAGATATGTAGGGCTAACAGAAGGAGAAGAGGAGGGGGGAGATATGTAGGCCTAACAGAAGGAGAGGAAGAGGGGGGAGATATGTAGGCCTAACAGAAGGAGAGGAGGAGGGGGGAGATATGTAGGCCTAACAGAAGGAGAGGAGGATGGGGAGAAGGACACAGAAGCCAAACGTGATCCCTCTGTGGTGGCGTGGATTCAGGCAGTCAGGCAGACAGCTATCAGTCAGAAAGAAATAAAGATGGCTGCCACGCAGCTCTGTCACTCCTGGTGCAGTCACACTGAACACTTTAAATACCACTTCACACATTAAACTGAACATACAGTAAATATGCCTGGGAGAGAGAGAGAGACACAGAGAGAGAGAGAGAGAGACAGAGAGAGAGAGAGAGAGAGAGAGGGAGAGACAGAGAGAGAGAGGGAGAGAGACAGAGAGAGTGAGGGAGAGAGAGAGACAGAGAGTGAGGGAGAGAGACACAGAGAGAGAGGGAGAGAGACAGAGAGAGAGACACACAGAGAGAGGGAGAGAGACAGAGAGAGGGAGAGAGACAGAGAGAGTGAGGGAGAGAGAGTGAGGGAGAGAGAGACAGAGAGAGAGAGAGAGAGAGAGAGAGAGAGAGAGAGAGAGAGAGAGAGAGAGAGAGAGAGACATGCAGAAGAACGGCTCCTGATTTGTTATAACTTTTTGGTTGTTAAGAGCGAGATTGACACGATTAAATTAGCATTTTTTTTTATAGGTAATCAAATTGTACAACTGAAGATCGACACAGGAGGAAAAGATTGACAGAGAGTGAGTTAAAAGACCAATCTTAATCGTGCTAGCTAGCCAAATTCAAATCTGTCAGCTAGTTTACGTCTAGCTCCAACTGTTTACTGGTGGTAACCATAGCAACATGGCCACTGAGGCAGCGCTAGCAGCGTTAGCAGCAGCAGAGACTGAGAGACTTTCCCCCCTTTTTTTGAATATCCAGCAGAAATCAAACCAGAGAAGGGAAGAATCAATTTTAAACACAGAATTCCGAGGGAGAACCCAGAGACTTTGTTTGCCGACTGCTCACAAAACAGGACTGTTACAAACCTGTTATTCTACACAGACCTCACTACTGCCTGGCATACAGCTGGAACCAGGCATTTCAGCTATACCACAAAGAAAGGCATCTGCAAGGGAAGGCAAATCCACATTTTTGAGGACAGCGAGAAGGACCAGGAAAACAGGTTTCTGACGGTAAACATGTATCAGAACGGTACTGTCATGGTCCAGGGCAGTGAGGCTGCACTCAGCTCCGTTGTGCAGGACTTCCCCACCCTAACGAAGATAGCGGAAAGCAAAAAAGAAAAGGATAGCACCCCGACCTCTCCCCTCACCTCAGGCACCCCAACAGCAGGACCATCCTCCCCCCCGACTGCCTACAACCACCAGAGCCAAGACCACACTACCATCAGCCTGTTGAGAGACAGGCTGGCTCTGTTAGAAGTATGGGTTACTGAGCTGAAGGAGCAGCCCCCCAGCTACACCACCACCAGCCCAGACACAGAGCTTCTATAGGACCAGATCAACCAGTGCAGGACCCAGCTGAAGAACTCTGTCCAGGAGCTGAGAGAGAGCCTTACCACAGCGCTTGAGGAGGTAAAGGCCACCATGAGGAGAGAGCTAGTGCAGGTAAAGGAGGAGATGGAAAAGGAGTTGTCTGTCATCAAGAGGGTGCTACAGCACAGAGAGCAGACTGTAGAGACTCCCAGAGAGAAGCTGCAGCCCCTCACCACCCCTAACAACCCCACTGACCCACCTTTACCCACAACCCCCCCCATACCGACAACACTTTACCCACACCCCCAGTCAACAAGGAGACTCACATGGGGACACCTACTACAGAGAGAAGCTCTCTGGCCCCCCCTGACACCCCCACACATCCCTCCATGTACACAGGCCCTGTGTACTCCAGCCCCAGACCGTAAACGCACTAATCTGGTAAAACCCACTGAGGTGGCCGTCCTCATTGACTCAAATGGGAAATTCATCCAAGAAGATAAACTCTTCCCCCAACACAAGGTGTGCAAAATATGGTGCCCAAAAACACAGGATGCACTCCACATCCTGTTCCAGCCTGACTTTGGCACACCAGGCCACATCATTATTCACACCGGCACCAACAACCTGCGAGAGGAGCAGGAGAGAGTAGGCAGCCTGGTCAACAGAGTAGCAGAGAGAGGAGCAGGAGAGAGTAGGCAGCCTGGTCAACAGAGTAGCAGAGAGGGCCTCTGAGCGGTTCCCCAACTCCCACATCACCATCTCCACTCTGCTGCCCCGCAAAGACTTTCATCCCCGTACCATTCAGAAAGTCAACGCTGACATCACCAGAGGGTGTGGCCTACTCCCGAACGTGCACGTTGCTCACCACCCAACAATCACCCCGGAGCATCTGCACGACCACTCCCACCTGAGGAAGCAGACAGTAGGGATGTTTGCCAAGTCTCTAAAGGACGTGGCACTTGGTAGACAAACACCCCATGCCGCACTGGACAGAGGACCACCCAGAGACCCCTACCAGACCACTGCACCACCAAGGAGCCCCAGAGACCCCTACCAGACCACTGCACCACCAAGGAGCCCCAGAGACCCCTACCAGACCACTGCACCACCAAGGAGCCCCAGGCCCCTTCAACACCCCACCAGACCCAGCGCACCCCACAGGCCCCACCCACCACCAGAGCATCACCACTTCCATCGGCTTAGCCAGACCGGACCGGGCCCAGCCTACTACCCCGCACCAGACCACCACCCCTACCAGACCAGAGAGGAAGCTCCGCGGCCCAGACATGGCCCCCCTCCACTCCACAGGGCCCAACAGCAGGACCAGCGCAGCTACGCAGAGGTCGTCAGAGGACAGGAGAACCCTGTAGGATTAAGTGAGATTAAACAGCTCCTCCAATACATCTGCACTAAACACACAAGCACGCGCACATGCGCACACGCACACACACACACACACACACACACACACACACAGTATGGCCTGTAATAAAGCTGTCCCCTCGTGTGCTCGTTAGATCAGGTAGTGTTCCTGTGCGCGCATTTGTGTCCCCACAGATGAGCACATTTCCCTGGGCCTGGAAATGGCACGTCTCCTCCTCAAGGGTGGGGAAGATCTCCTCTGAGTAATATGGGGATTCTGAGGGGGGATATATATTGTGCAAAGGAACACATATTTTTCTGTCAGTACAAGTTATTTTTCAGTTTTAACCAAATGTGATATTTACCAATTTTGAGGGGATCAATTAGATTTTGTACTTCGGATTTGTACCAAATGATCAATCCTCCAGAGTCTCTGCCTCTATTGACAGAGCTGTGTTTCTGTGACGGCACAGTGACCTCTCTGTAGCCTGTGGGACAGTGACATCATAATGACCTCTCTGTAGCCTGAGGGACAGTGACATCACAATGACCTCTCTGTAGCCTGTGGGACAGTGACATCATAATGACCTCTCTGTAGCCTGTGGGGCAGTGACATCATAATGACCTCTCTGTAGCCTGAGGGACAGTGACATCACAATGACCTCTCTGTAGCCTGTGGGACAGTGACATCATAATGACCTCTCTGTAGCCTGTGGGACAGTGACATCATAATGACCTCTCTGTAGCCTGTGGGACAGTGACATCATAATGACCTCTCTGTAGCCTGTGGGACAGTGACATCATAATGACCTCTCTGTAGCCTGAGGGACAGTGACATCACAATGACCTCTCTGTAGCCTGTGGGACAGTGACATCATAATGACCTCTCTGTAGCCTGTGGGACAGTGACATCATAATGACCTCTCTGTAGCCTGTGGGACAGTGACATCATAATGACCTCTCTGTAGCCTGTGGGACAGTGACATCATAATGACCTCTCTGTAGCCTGTGGGACAGTGACATCATAATGACCTCTCTGTAGCCTGTGGGACAGTGAGTGACAACGTCAGCCTTACACCATGTCTCCTGCAGAATGATGACGTCAACATCTTTAAGATTTTTGTTGAACTCCAGTGCTAAACTCTTCAGTCCAAAGGTTGATGAGTTTAGGCCCTGAATGTTCCACATGCTAACTGATAGTGATTTCATGTTCCAAAAGAAAGAATAGCAGTCAGAAATACAGTAACTAACTATTAAGTTGTTAAGAGTGAGATTAACAGGATAACAGCTAACATTCTTTCTGTTGTATATACAAATATTCCTATTCATTGAACAAGTAAATTCTAGTACTAGTAGAAGTATGTGTGTGTGTGTGTGTGTGTGTGTGTGTGTGTGTGTGCGTGCGTGCGTGCGTGCGTGCGTGCGTGCGTGCGTGCGTGCGTGCGCGCGTGAGGAACACGCAGAGCAAACGCCTATTCCTCTGTGTCTTGTTAAAGCCTGAACACAACGGTCCTGACGGAAGAAACACCTTTTCTCCAGAACATTCTCCAGGTTTGTCTCCCAAGAGGACCCTGATCCAGCTCTAAACAAAGAGGGGACGTTTGTCTGAAATAACAATCCCCTGCTAACTTCCTGCTTATTCAGCAACGGATCGCAACGCCCAGACAACACATCTGTCAAACCTCCTTGAATCAGCTGTGTTCAGCAGCCACACCTGTATGCTCGGCCTCGTTACACAAAGGCTGCGTTCGAGAAAGATAACCAAATGTATGTTTTTTAAGAGTATCGAACGAGAGCCCCACATCAATTCACTTGTCAAACTGTTTTCGCTCAAAACAAATTCCCATCAAGGCGACGCGTCGCAACAATAACAGAGTTTGATGAGCGTTGATATCGGCAGAGACGGAAGAATTGGCCGTATTTTCATTATCGGGGATATGGATTTTCTAAATGTTTATGGAAAACTATGAAGCTGTCAAATGACTTGTTGATACTGTATGGTATGCACTGTACGCACATACCCAAACACATGTTGTGACAAGAAAACCAAGGCCACCGTACATGATTTAGTTAAGAGAATAATCAAAGTACATACTGTATACAAACACTAATGGTTCTAAGCGACATTTCTGACAGAAAGAAATGTGGAAAATAGATCCCGGTGAAATACCATGACAGCGGCCTACCACTCCGACCTTGATCAGAGTTAGAACGTCAGTCACTACCCACGACGAATTACAGACAGAGAACGAGTCACGCAGGTCCCTTCAAATCCTGAACATAGTGGCGGGTCATTTTTTAATCTTAAGACAACAAATCACACCTGTTCATGAGACAAATAACCACGGTTTCTTATTTTCTGAATATATCAATTAAACTGCTGTTTGTTCTTCCCAGTTAGCTCAGGATGCTTATTGACCTGAAATTCATTATTTCTCACTGTTATTCATTGTTTCGTTTATCCATCTACGAACAAATATTTACTCATTTATTTTCATGTTTCTTAGTCATCTTATTTTTCTAAAGTTAACCCCCTGGCAGCAAAACATGTTCAATATCATATTTGTGTAGTTTTATCTGGAATTCAAACTGCAAGTCACTGAGTGTTAAGTATATACTGTAAACTCTGTAAAACTCCGTAGAGCCTAGTCATTTACTAGACCGACACATAACACAGTGACTGGCCGGCACACCTTTCCGGTCAGGTGTTGTCTGTCCTACAAAAAAGTAGTGCAGAGATGTGTACTGTAACTATGAGAGTAGTCTCACGGCCCGGACACCTTTCAGGCAGTGTCCGTAAAAGTAGTGCAGAGACGTGAGTTGGCAGGTCGGCAAGTGCCCTCGTCAACCTTGACTTCATTCCCCCGATATCAAATCAATATCCTGCTGACTGGGCAAGTCATTTAGCGAGCTGCACGCCGTTTTGGCCAGAGGTAGATGACAGCAGGGTGATGGGAGGCTTCTGTTCATCTTTCTATCACCTACACTGGCCTCTTCCCATAATTCCTCACTTCACATTTCCGCCTAATGATCATTATCCAGATGAAGATGATTGGAAATTGGGAGTTTAATGGAGGGAGAAAAAATGAGTAAAAAAAGCTGGTACAGTGGGGCAAAAAAGTATTTAGTCAGCCACCAATTGTGCAAGTTCTCCCACTTAAAAAGATGAGAGAAGCCTGTAATTTTCATCATAGGTACACTTCAACTATGACAGACAAAATGAGGAAAAAAAATCCAGAAAATCACATTGTAGGATTTTTAATGAATTTATTTGCAAATTATGGTGGAAAATAAGTATTTGGTCACCTACAAACAAGCAAGATTTCTGGCTCTCACAGACCTGTAACTTCTTCTTTAAGAGGCTCCTCTGTCCTCCACTCGTTACCTGTATTAATGGCACCTGTTTGAACTTGTTATCAGTAGAAAAGACACCTGTCCACAACCTCAAACAGTCACACTCCAAACTCCACTATGGCCAAGACCAAAGAGCTGTCAAAGGACACCAGAAACAAAATTGTAGACCTGCACCAGGCTGGGAAGACTGAATCTGCAATAGGTAAGCAGCTTGGTTTGAAGAAATCAACTGTGGGAGCAATTATTAGGAAATGGAAGACATACAAGACCACTGATAATCTCCCTCGATCTGGGGCTCCACGCAAGATCTCACCCCGTGGGGTCAAAATGATCACAAGAACGGTGAGGAAAAATCCCAGAACCACACGGGGGGACCTAGTGAATGAACTGCAGAGAGCTGGGACCAAAGTAACAAAGCCTACCATCAGTAACACACTACGCCGCCAGGGACTCAAATCCTGCAGTGCCAGACGTGTCCCCCTGCTTAAGCCAGTACATGTCCAGGCCCGTCTGAAGTTTGCTAGAGAGCAGTTGGATGATCCAGAAGAAGATTGGGAGAATGTCATATGGTCAGATGAAACCAAAATATAACTTTTTTGTAAAAACTCAACTCGTCGTGTTTGGAGGACAAAGAATGCTGAGTTGCATCCAAAGAACACCATACCTACTGTGAAGCATGGGGGTGGAAACATCATGCTTTGGGGCTGTTTTTCTGCAAAGGGACCAGGACGACTGATCCGTGTAAAGGAAAGAATGAATGGGGCCATGTATCGTGAGATTTTGAGTGAAAACCTCCTTCCATCAGCAAGGGCATTGAAGATGAAACGTGGCTGGGTCTTTCAGCATGACAATGATCCCAAACACACCGCCCGGGCAACGAAGGAGTGGCTTCGTAAGAAGCATTTCAAGGTCCTGGAGTGGCCTAGCCAGTCTCCAGATCTCAACCCCATAGAAAATCTTTGGAGGGAGTTGAAAGTCCGTGTTGCCCAGCAACAGCCCCAAAACATCACTGCTCTAGAGGAGATCTGCATGGAGGAATGGGCCAAAATACCAGCAACAGTGTGTGAAAACCTTGTGAAGACTTACAGAAAACGTTTGACCTCTGTCATTGCCAACAAAGGGTTTATAACAAAGTATTGAGATAAACTTTTGTTATTGACCAAATACTTATTTTCCACCATAATTTGCAAATAAATTCATTAAAAATCCTACAATGTGATTTGCTGGATTTTTTTTCTCATTTTGTCTGTCATAGTTGAAGTGTACCTATGATGAAAATTACAGGCCTCTATCATCTTTTTAAGTGGGAGAACTTGCACAATTGGTGGCTGACTAAATACTTTTTTGCCCCACTGTATGTGGTTTTGAAGAGGTAGGTCTAGGGATGCACACACACACACACACTTGTGCTTTCTGGTCTTAACCCTCAGAATGAGTGTGACCATCTCCTGTGGCACATGGCGTTTCCAAGACGGCGAGTGGCCAGGTGTAATTTACAACCAGGCAGACGTACCACACACACACACACACGCACACACACACACACACACACACACACGCACACACACACAACACACACACGGCAGGGGAAATAAAGCTAGTAAATAACGAGGAGCAAAGCGAGAACAGTGTGATGTGTGTGTGTACAGAGTTAGCACAGGTACGGGGATGATATGGATTGATGGTTTTCCCTCCCTTCTCATCTCTCCCCCCCTCTCTCTCCCCCCCTCTCTCTCCCCCTCGAAGATAGAGCAGCCTAGTGAGGAACAGTCCGTGTCTAATGGTAGTTCTCCACAGGTCACTGCCTCCTCGTCTGCTACCACATATCTTACTAAATCCATCTTCTGTGACACCACACACACACACACTCGTCCGTCTTTCACAGTCACATACAGACGGACTCACGCCCTGTCAAGTTCTCTCTATTACACCACATACATACACTAATGGACACACATACACTTTCACGTTCAAGCACACATCGAATTACAGACAGATAACGATTCACACACATCTAACATATACACGACTGTATATTATAGTCTTTCAACCACTGCCTATTTTTGTCTGCCTATGTGTTTATTTCTCTCTTTCACTTCTCCTCTCTCAATGTAATCCTACTCTCTCCCTCTCCCCCTCCATATCTCCATCTCCCCCTCCATATCTCCATCTCCCCCTCCATATCTCCATCTCCCTCTCTCTCCATCTCCCCCTCTCTCAATCTTTCCATCTCTTCCTCTCTCCATCTCCCCCTCTTTCATCTCTCCATCTCCCCCTCTCTCCATCTCCCCTCTTTTCATCTCCCTCCTCCATCTCTTCCGCTCTCCATCTCCCCCTCTTTCATCTCTCCATCTCCCTCTCTCCATCTCCCTCTCTCCATCTCCCAATATTTTAATCTCTCCACCTACCCCTCTCTCCATCCCTCCATCTCCCTCTCTCCATCTCCCTCCTCCCTCTCCTCTCTCTATCTCCCCCTCTTTCATCTCTCCATCTCCCCCTCTCGCCACCTCCCTCTCTCCATCTCCCACTCTCCCCCTCTCTCCATCTTTTCATCTCTCCACCTACCCCTCTCTCCATCCCTCCATCTCCCTCTCTCCATCTCCCCCTCTCTCCCCCTCTCTCCCCCTCTCCATCTCTCCATCTCTCCATGGATATCTAAGACTCTATACGTTATGTGTGGTTCCTCATCAGCTGACTTCTTGGTGACCACCAGTCTTCCTGGGCTTCCCTATGTTCCTATTGTCCTCCATTATATCCACTACTTCTCCATCCCAGGTCCGTGGCAGACAGTGGTACAGTATGGGGGTCTGTGTCCAGACTGAAGGCAAACAGACAGACAACTGTTTAAACAGGGGCGTGCTGAGAGAGACCCAGGCAGAGAGACCCAGGCAGAGAGACCCAGGCAGAGAGACCCAGGGAGAGAGACCCAGGGAGAGAGACCCAGGGAGAGAGACCTAGGGAGAGAGACCCAGGCAGAGAGACCCAGGGATTGAGACCCAGGGAGAGAGACCTAGGGAGAGAGACCCAGGCAGAGAGACCCAGGGAGAGAGATCCAGGCAGAGAGAACCAGGGAGAGAGACCCAGGGAGAGAGAACCAGGGAGAGAGACCTAGGGAGAGAGACCCAGGGAGAGAGACTTAGGGAGAGAGACCCAGGGAGAGAGACCCAGGGAGAGAGACCTAGGGAGAGAGACCCAGGGAGAGAGACCCAGGGAGAGAGACCTAGGGAGAGAGACCCAGGGAGAGAGACCCAGGGAGAGAGACCTAGGGAGAGAGACCCAGGCAGAGAGACCCAGGGATTGAGACCCAGGGAGAGAGACCTAGGGAGAGAGACCCAGGCAGAGACCCAGGGAGAGAGATCTAGGGAGAGAGACCCAGGCAGAGAGACCCAGGGAGAGAGACCTAGGGAGAGAGAACCAGGGAGAGAGACCCAGGGAGAGAGATCTAGGGAGAGAGATCTAGGGAGAGAGACCCAGGCAGAGAGACCCAGGGAGAGAGACAGCAATAACCACCAGGCTGGAGAGAGGGAGACCCTCTTACGATGGCTCCTTCATCATGTCTGTAGACACACACTCACACCCTTGATAAACACACACACTCACACAAGCGCACACACCCTCAATAAACACACCAGGCCAAAGTGTCTAACGAGGCCAACCCCAGAGCTACCCAACCCTCAATCCAACAAAGGGGATATTATGTTCAAATTGTACCAGTGAACAATGAAATAAGCTATTGATAACAATTCAATTAGATATAATAGTGCCTACAATTACCTACTTATTGTTCAGTATCTTAAAAGATAAGCTTCAATGAAGGCACATTAAAATAAAACAGATTGCAAACAATTTAATTTGATAGCTTTTTACGGAAAGACAGCCAGTTCCTCAAACACTTAAATGAAGAAAATAAGGCGAATTACCATTAGCTGAGTGCTTTCCAAAAACTAATTTGTAAACTCAATTTAAGTTCATCAAAAGATGCAAGAGATACATGAATACTACATTCAATTTAATGTCTGTTGCATTCTTTGATGAAGTTAAATTGCGTTTACAAATGAGTTTCTTTCTTTGTGCGACACCAAGGGTATACGTTAGGTCCACATACCCCTACAGCGCTACTTTAAACGGACGGCAGCAGTGACTGTATGCATGTGTGCCGCGTGTGTGCCTCATCTCTCATTAATCTCATTGGCTGAGCAGATGTCTCAATTCAGGTAGCTTTGTTCACACACATGTACTGCCAACTTCTGCGCTAATCAATTGCAAACACTACATGTGCATGTAGTGATACACAGCAAAAATACCCACCGCACACAGAATATAGCAAAAATACCCACCGCACACAGAATACAGCAAAAATACCCACCGCACACAGAATACAGCAAAAATACCCACCGCACACAGAATACAGCAAAAATACCCACCGCACACAGAATACAGCAAAAATACCCACCGCATACAGAATACAACAAAAATACCCACCGCATACAGAATACAGCAAAAATACCCACCGCACACAGAATATAGCAAAAATACCCACCGCACACAGAATACAGCAAAAATACCCACCGCACACAGAATACAGCAAAAATACCCACCGCACACAGAATACAGCAAAAATACCCACCGCACACAGAATACAGCAAAAATACCCACCGCATACAGAATACAGCAAAAATACCCACCGCACACAGAATACAGCAAAAATACCCACCGCATACAGAATACAGCAAAAATACCCACCGCACACAGAATACAGCAAAAATACCCACCGCACACAGAATACAGCAAAAATACCCACCGCATACAGAATACAGCAAAAACACCCACCGCATACAGAATACAGCAAAAATACCCACCGCACACAGAATATAGCAAAAATACCCACCGCACACAGAATACAGCAAAAATACCCACCGCATACAGAATACAGCAAAAATACCCACCGCATACAGAATACAGCAAAAATACCCACCGCACACAGAATACAGCAAAAATACCCACCGCATACAGAATACAGCAAAAATACCCACCGCACACAGAATACAGCAAAATACCCACCGCACACAGAATACAGCAAAAATACCCACCGCATACAGAATACAGCAAAAATACCCACCGCACACAGAATACAGCAAAAATACCCACCGCACACAGAATACAGCAAAAATACCCACCGCATACAGAATACAGCAAAAATACCCACCGCATACAGAATACAGCAAAAATACCCACCGCACACAGAATACAGCAAAAATACCCACCGCACACAGAATACAGCAAAAATACCCACCGCACACAGAATACAGCAAAAATACCCACCGCATACAGAATACAGCAAAAATACCCACCGCATACAGAATACAGCAAAAATACCCACCGCACACAGAATACAGCAAAAATACCCACCGCACACAGAATACAGCAAAAATACCCACCGCACACAGAATACAGCAAAAATACCCACCGCACACAGAATACAGCAAAAATACCCACCGCATACAGAATACAGCAAAAATACCCACCGCATACAGAATACAGCAAAAATACCCACCACACACAGAATACAGCAAAAATACCCACCGCATACAGAATACAGCAAAAATACCCACCGCACACAGAATACACTCTCCATTTTGTGTTAAAAAAAGCAGCCTTGTTTCGCTCTCTGTTCTCTTGAAACATGATTGAAACAGCTTGAATCAAGCCGAGCTATCAAACTCCCAGTATGCTCGATGCTAAGGCACACACGGAGTGGCGGGCATAGGCCTACTGTACTGCAATGTCTTTGGCTATCAAACTATCAAAGTGGGGCCTCTCTGTGATGCAGCAGTCCTCTGTGTATTGAGCCAAAAACCATGTCAAATGGCAACGTCCAAAGCGGTCCAACGCCTAAAACTAAACTAGCGTAGCGGCTGGGCTATTGAATTGGCTGAGCGTATGCTAATGCTGTTGCGGCAGCTCAATGCCAAAGCAGATGTCAAAGCTATCGGTGATGCTAATTGGCTAAGGCTGTAGCATGAAGCTAAATAGCATCAGTGAATCTCTTGTCCTTCTGTTATAGGAATCTGAAGGCTTCCCGGTAACTTCAAATGGAGTTCTCAACTTGGTTCTGAGGTCCTACTGCTCTTCATTGAGATACCACTGATCTGATGGTGAATGGAGGGGTTGAAATATTGCCTTGAATTCTTCCTTTCAAACACTGTACTGTACACACCAGTGACAACCTCAAGGAGGGACGCAGTGGAGGAAGGAAGGATAGTAGGACAAAAGGAGGGAAGGAGAATCCCTGTGGTCTCAGCCAAACTTCAGCACAGGGATGAATTGCCAAAGTATTTGATCATGGCTGTACACCACCACAGTGTAGCCTGTGTCGTGATAAGCTGTAGCGAGACCTCACGGTGTCTGGAGGTGTTTTCACACAGCTGTTCCACGGGATAGAGCCTTCACTCTGCAGTGGATCGGTGTGTGACAGACAGACGGAGCAGTCGGCTGCGGACCAAACATCTTTATCAACGCTCCATCACTGAGCTGGAGACACGACTGGCTGACAGGTGTTACTGTACACTGGGACAATGTGTGCGTGTGTTACATTCCAGATTGGCTCTTGGCTTCAACCTTTATTGAATACATGACCCCAGTGTATAGCCCAACCGAGAGCTGGGAAAGCTGACTTTTCAAGTTCTATTACGGGACTTCTTTGAGTAAAGATATGAGAAATATACTAAACGCATAACAATGTGCAGTGTTCACAAGCCAATGTTTCAAACAAAATAATTTAGGAGGAGAGAGAGCAAGAGAAATCAAGATAAATTACAGAGAGAGATGGAGAGAGAGAGAGAGAGAGAGAGAGAAAAAGCTAGAGAGAGAAAGAGAGAGAGAGAAAAAGCTAGAGAGAGAAAGAGAGAGAGAGAAAAAGCTAGAGAGAGAAAAAGAGAGAGCGTTAGCGAGCACTAAAGAGAGAGAGAGTGCTAGTGAGCACTAGAGAGAGAGAAAGAGAGAGCCCGCTAGTGAGCACTAGAGAGAGAGAGAGAGCACTAGCGAGCGCTAGAGAGAGAGAGGGAGAGAGAGAGAGAGCACTAGCGAGCGCTAGAGAGAGAGAGAGAGAGAGAGAGAGCACTAGCGAGCGCTAGAGAGAGAGAGGGAGAGAGAGAGAGAGAGAGAGAGAGAGAGAGAGAGAGAGAGAGAGGACTCAATTGGTGGGTCAGAGAGTCAGGAGGAGCCAGGGGTCAAACGAATTCCACTGTGCAGGCCCACCGAGTCAGGACTAGAATAATATCAGGGAGAAAAGGCTTGGACTGCAGGTCCACAGAGTCTACAGAGTCTGGACTGGAACAATATCAGGGAGAAAAGACTTGGACTGCAGGTCCTCAGAGTCTACAGAGTCTGGACTAGAACAATATCAGGGAGAAAAGGCTTGGACTGCAGGTCCACAGAGTCTACAGAGTCTGGACTGGAACAATATCAGGGAGAAAAGGCTTGGACTGCAGGTCCACAGAGTCTACAGAGTCTGGACTGGAACAATATCAGGGAGAAAAGACTTGGACTGCAGGTCCTCAGAGTCTACAGAGTCTGGACTAGAACAATATCAGGGAGAAAAGACTTGGACTGCAGGTCCTCAGAGTCTACAGAGTCTGGACTAGAACAATATCAGGGAGAAAAGACTTGGACTGCAGGTCCTCAGAGTCTACAGAGTCTGGACTGGAACAATATCAGGGAGAAAAGGCCTGGACTGCAGGTCCACAGAGTCTACAGAGTCTGGACTAGAACAATATCAGGGAGAAAAGACTTGGACTGCAGGTCCTCAGAGTCTACAGAGTCTGGACTAGAACAATATCAGGGAGAAAAGGCTTGGACTGCAGGTCCACAGAGTCTACAGAGTCTGGACTGGAACAATATCAGGGAGAAAAGGCTTGGACTGCAGGTCCACAGAGTCTACAGAGTCTGGACTAGAACAATATCAGGGAGAAAAGGCTTGGACTGCAGGTCCACAGAGTCTACAGAGTCTGGACTAGAACAATATCAGGGAGAAAAGGCTTGGACTGCAGGTCCACAGAGTCTACAGAGTCTGGACTAGAACAATATCAGGGAGAAAAGGCTTGGACTGCAGGTCCACAGAGTCTACAGAGTCTGGACTAGAACAATATCAGGGAGAAAAGGCCTGGACTGCAGGTCCACAGAGTCTACAGAGTCTGGACTAGAACAATATCAGGGAGAAAAGGCCTGGACTGCAGGTCCACAGAGTCTACAGAGTCTGGACTAGAACAATATCAGGGAGAAAAGGCTTGGACTGTAGGTCCACAGAGTCTACAGAGTCTGGACTGGAACAATGGCAGGGAGAAAAGGCCTGGACTGCAGGTCCACAGAGTCTACAGAGTCTGGACTAGAACAATATCAGGGAGAAAAGGCTTGGACTGCAGGTCCACAGAGTCTGGACTGGAACAATATCAGGGAGAAAAGGCTTGGACTGCAGGTCCACAGAGTCTGGACTGGAACAATATCAGGGAGAAAAGGCCTGGACTGCAGGTCCACAGAGTCTACAGAGTCTGGACTAGAACAATATCAGGGAGAAAAGGCCTGGACTGCAGGTCCACAGAGTCTACAGAGTCTGGACTAGAACAATATCAGGGAGAAAAGGCTTGGACTGCAGGTCCACAGAGTCTGGACTGGAACAATATCAGGGAGAAAAGGCTTGGACTGCAGGTCCACAGAGTCTACAGAGTCTGGACTGGAACAATATCAGGGAGAAAAGACTTGGACTGCAGGTCCTCAGAGTCTACAGAGTCTGGACTAGAACAATATCAGGGAGAAAAGACTTGGACTGCAGGTCCTCAGAGTCTACAGAGTCTGGACTGGAACAATATCAGGGAGAAAAGGCCTGGACTGCAGGTCCACAGAGTCTACAGAGTCTGGACTAGAACAATATCAGGGAGAAAAGACTTGGACTGCAGGTCCTCAGAGTCTACAGAGTCTGGACTAGAACAATATCAGGGAGAAAAGGCTTGGACTGCAGGTCCACAGAGTCTACAGAGTCTGGACTAGAACAATATCAGGGAGAAAAGGCTTGGACTGCAGGTCCACAGAGTCTACAGAGTCTGGACTAGAACAATATCAGGGAGAAAAGGCTTGGACTGCAGGTCCACAGAGTCTACAGAGTCTGGACTAGAACAATATCAGGGAGAAAAGGCTTGGACTGCAGGTCCACAGAGTCTACAGAGTCTGGACTAGAACAATATCAGGGAGAAAAGGCCTGGACTGCAGGTCCACAGAGTCTACAGAGTCTGGACTAGAACAATATCAGGGAGAAAAGGCCTGGACTGCAGGTCCACAGAGTCTACAGAGTCTGGACTAGAACAATATCAGGGAGAAAAGGCTTGGACTGCAGGTCCACAGAGTCTACAGAGTCTGGACTGGAACAATGGCAGGGAGAAAAGGCCTGGACTGCAGGTCCACAGAGTCTACAGAGTCTGGACTAGAACAATATCAGGGAGAAAAGGCTTGGACTGCAGGTCCACAGAGTCTGGACTGGAACAATATCAGGGAGAAAAGGCTTGGACTGCAGGTCCACAGAGTCTGGACTGGAACAATATCAGGGAGAAAAGGCCTGGACTGCAGGTCCACAGAGTCTACAGAGTCTGGACTAGAACAATATCAGGGAGAAAAGGCCTGGACTGCAGGTCCACAGAGTCTACAGATTCTGGACTAGATCAATATCAGGGAGAAAAGGCTTGGACTGCAGGTCCACAGAGTCTGGACTGGAACAATATCAGGGAGAAAAGGCTTGGACTGCAGGTCCACAGAGTCTGGACTGGAACAATATCAGGGAGAAAAGGCTTGGACTGCAGGTCCACAGAGTCTACAAAGTCTGGACTGGAACAATGGCAGGGAGAAAAGGCTTGGACTGCAGGTCCACAGAGTCTACAGAGTCTGGACTGGAACAATAGCAGGCAACAAGAATAGCATATTCAAAACAGACCCATGGTTTCAGAACGGGAAGGCAATATAATCGTAAAAAAACATGCTCTATATACCCTGCAAAGTGCATACTAATCCCCTCCCCAGCCCTCCAAAGGCACATGTACAATAGAGCGATAGAGTCCTTCTAATCTTTAAAAGCTTGTAAACCCTCCATACATTTCCCCTTTCCCGCTTTTCCCCAGCCTGAGGTTAATCAAAGGGGATAAATCAGGACTGGAGACAGTTACAGTATTAGACATGCACAACCAGTCGCCCCGCGGGTAATTAACCACAATTAAAGTTATACATTTATGATGTCTGCCACTCGCATTACAAAGGAGTAATTGTCTCAGTAGCTTTTAAGGCTTTGGCAGAGACAGTCTATAATAGACGGCTGGCTAGTTATGGGGGCTGCCCAAAAACATGTTTTACAGAGAACAAATGGACACAACACTAATGAATGAATGACTGGGAGGCTGGGGCGCCACCAAAGAGGCTGGGGCGCCACCAAATCCACTCCCTATTCTTCTTTTATTGGCCGTCGTGCGCTTCGAGCTTCGAAGCCAAAGCACCAGCACCGATAAAGAACTGTATCCTACTTTGATATTTCAGTGGACAGGCAGATTCTTTCCACCACACCATTGTTCTATTCGATTCCTTTCCGATTTGTTTCACAACCATCGTCAGTAATGGTGTCACTGCGTTTCATAGACAGCAGATGATGAAATTATGACACGCCGAAGACAGACGGAGGGAAGGTCAATCGGTGTAGTTGCAGTTGGGTCAACCATAACGTCAGGTGGTCAACGTTGGAGGTCTTGACCTGAGGTGAGTGGTGAGCAGGTGTGGACCAGAGGTCCAGATGGTTCAGACGTTCTACACTGCTGGTCGTTGACCTCACAGTGGAACGTTCAGCAGGGTGCTCAACTCAGAGTCAGATCTCATTATAGCAGAGGAAATCCTCTGGACCGTATAGGGCTGTGTATGAAGAGGGTTGCATGCAGCTTTTTTTCTTCACTGACGACAAAAACGACCTGTGATTGGTCAAAACCTTTGTGATGTTGTACGGGCCCGAGAAAGCCCGATGCAACTGTAGGCTGTAGAACGATCAGATGGGATATTGGTCTGAGAGTGTCCTCTATACAACTGTAGGCTGTAGAACGATCAGATGGGATATTGGTCTGAGAGTGTCCTCTATACAACTGTAGGCTGTAGAACGATCAGATGGGATATTGGTCTGAGAGTGTCCTCTATACAACTGTAGAACGATCAGATGGGATATTGGTCTGACAGTGTCCTCTATACAACTGTAGGCTGTAGAACGATCAGATGGGATATTGGTCTGAGTGTCCTCTATACAACTGTAGGCTGTAGAACGATCAGATGGGATATTGGTCTCAGAGTGTCCTCTATACAACTGTAGGCTGTAGAACGATCAGATGGGATATTGGTCTGAGAGTGTCCTCTATACAACTGTAGGCTGTAGAACGATCAGATGGGATATTGGTCTGAGAGTGTCCTCTATACAACTGTAGGCTGTAGAACGATCAGATGGGATATTGGTCAGAGAGTGTCCTCTATACAACTGTAGAACGATCAGATGGGATATTGGTCTGACAGTGTCCTCTATACAACTGTAGGCTGTAGAACGATCAGATGGGATATTGGTCTGAGTGTCCTCTATACAACTGTAGGCTGTAGAACGATCAGATGGGATATTGGTCTCAGAGTGTCCTCTATACAACTGTAGGCTATAGAACGATCAGATGGGATATTGGTCTGAGAGTGTCCTCTATACAACTGTAGGCTGTAGAACGATCAGATGGGATATTGGTCTGAGAGTGTCCTCTATACAACTGTAGGCTGTAGAACGATCAGATGGGATATTGGTCTGACAGTGTCCTCTATACAACTGTAGGCTGTAGAACGATCAGATGGGATATTGGTCTGAGTGTCCTCTATACAACTGTAGGCTGTAGAACGATCAGATGGGATATTGGTCAGAGAGTGTCCTCTATACAACTAGACTGTAGAACGATCAGATGGGATATTGGTCTGAGAGTGTCCTCTATACAACTGTAGGCTGTAGAACGATCAGATGGGATATTGGTCTGAGAGTGTCCTCTATACAACTGTAGGCTGTAGAACGATCAGATGGGATATTGGTCTGAGAGTGTCCTCTATGCAACTGTAGGCTGTAGAACGATCAGATGGGATATTGGTCTCAGAGTGTCCTCTATACAACTGTAGGCTGTAGAACGATCAGATGGGATATTGGTCTGAGAGTGTCCTCTATACAACTGTAGGCTGTAGAACGATCAGATGGGATATTGGTCTCAGAGTGTCCTCTATACAACTAGGCTGTAGAACGATCAGATGGGATATTGGTCTGAGAGTGTCCTCTATGCAACTGTAGGCTGTAGAACGATCAGATGGGATATTGGTCTGAGAGTGTCCTCTATACAACTGTAGGCTGTAGAACGATCAGATGGGATATTGGTCTGAGAGTGTCCTCTATACAACTAGGCTGTAGAACGATCAGATGGGATATTGGTCTGACAGTGTCCTCTATACAACTGTAGGCTGTAGAACGATCAGATGGGATATTGGTCTGAGAGTGTCCTCTATACTAGTGGAAGCCCCATGGACTGCGAGCTGACTCCATCCTCACACGGCGAGGATGGGCCGTTCAAACAGAACACTGGCACTCTACCTTTCCGTCTACACTTGTCTTTACCCACCAAACACTCCATTAAGGCGCTGTGTGTGAGACCTGAGAACGTGCTGACCGTGCCCTCAGACTGGGAGAGATAACTGTTTCTATGAATTTGAGGGGTTTAGGGAGATCCAGTGAATGGAAAGAGAGAGAGAGAGAGAGAGAGAGAGAGAGAGAGAGAGAGAATCCTGTGTGGAGGCAGTAAGGAACGGGAGCTCAGCTCAGGGTTCTGTAACAGGCTCCTATATGCGCAGACACACCTCTGTGGCAGACCCTGATGGACAGCATTAAGAGGAAAACCTGAGGCTGGCCAGATGTTTATTCATAAGCTGCTGGGCATCAGCTGCCCGTGACAGGTAAAGAAGAGGTTAGAGCCCACCTTGGTAGCTAACCCACACACCAACACACATACACCAACACACACACAGACAGGAGGTGTCCACTAATATGCAGAGCAGCTACCTTACACTCATAGCACTCGTCAGGCTAGAAAATAAAGCAGCTCTAATACTGTCACGCCCTGACTTTAGTTATATTTGCTTTCTTTATTATTTGGTTAGGTCAGGGTGTGACAAGGGGTGGTTTGTTTAGTTTTTGTCTTGTGTAGGGTTTTTTGTCTTGTCTAGGGTTTTTTGTTATCTATGGGGATTTTGTATTGTCTAGGGGTATGCAGGTTGATGGTGGCCTGGATGGGTTCCCAATCAGAGACAGCTGTTTATCGTTGTCTCTGATTGGGGAGCCTATTTAGGTTGCCATTTTCCATGTTGGTTTTGTGGGTAGTTGTCCATGTTTAGTTGCCTGTGAGCACTACGTTGGCGTCACGGTTTGTTTTTTTAATTGGTGGGTGAGAACGTTCTGAACCTCTCTGATAGGAGTCAACGGAAATTCAGACATAACAAATTGAGAGTTTTTTGACAGTCAAAATAAATCAGATTGCAGTGAATCAGAATTCAAGGCACCAGAATCCTATTATAATATAAACATCCCTGATGTGGACTCCTGGAATGGTGTCAGAGAAAAAAAGGCAGAGGTCCATAAAGGCAGAGGGAACAAAATAATTATCCGTTTGAAATGCCAAGAGAAATTACCTTGAAAGTACCAATATTAATATAGCTGGAGTAAAGTATTCTCTGATATGCACCAGTAAAACCCTGTTTGAGAATTAAATAAAGCCGATTTACCTTTTCAGATTCTTCTCGTTGACCTAACAAGGTGTAATTATTTGACTCTGTTTTATGGTGACACACACCAACTACACCCTAACGATACACT
Source organism: Salvelinus namaycush (assembly GCF_016432855.1). Lineage (NCBI taxonomy): Eukaryota > Metazoa > Chordata > Actinopteri > Salmoniformes > Salmonidae > Salvelinus > Salvelinus namaycush. The sequence goes on from NC_052348.1 coordinate 9,708,309, forward strand.
CCTTCTACAAAGCCTAGTGGGAGGTTTCTCCTCGGCTGTCACATTTCAAAGCTGTCCTCAGGATAAAAAAAATAAATCACTAAATAACATGAAACGTTAAATATAAATAGATGAAGTGATTCATTTGAATGGGAGGCTCGGAGGCAGGTTGTTGTTGTTGTTGATGTTTCATGGTCTTGGTGTTATTATTGGTAATCCTTTAATCAGTTTCTCCACAATGTCGACACCGACATAAGGAACATTAATACAATTAGCTTATAATGTTGAAGTAAAATATCTCTGCTAACTCTTATGAATAAAATACACGAGCCAACCGCACGACTGTGTAAAATATTGTAGTTAAAGGCCCAGTGCAGTCAAAAAGGTGATATTACTGTGTTTTAAAAATATTTCCACTATGAGGTTGGAATAATACTGTGAAATTGTGAAAATTATGATCATTCCCTGTTTGAAAAGACCGCCTGGAATTTCAACCTCTTTTGGTGGGATGGTGTTTTGGTCTGCCTGGTGAAATCACCAGGTGGTAAGTGAGTTAAAAGACCAATAAGAGAGTTCCAACCTTTTTTTTTTAGGTTTCCCCCTCCCCAATAAGACCACTCCCACTCCTAGCTAAATTCTTGATTGAGAAATGGCTCTTTTGCTAAGAAGCAATTTTTGTTAGTTTTTCACCATTTCATTTGAAAACAATCACAGTAAGGTACTTAACTGTTATCCAGAAATGATTTGATATTGAGATAGAAACGGCTGCACTGGACCTTTAACTGTGTTGCTGTATTGGATCTTAATGTTCAAAATAAGCCAAGGACCTAAACTGAATAATACTGGTTAATTATTGAAACAATGTATTTAATATTATTGCTTATCATGACAATTAAGCCTTATTATTAGGGATGAGGTTTAAAAACAGAAATGCTTTGGTTTTAGCATAATATAATAGACTTTTACTTGAGACTTAAAGTCGATTTAGTCCTTATATCCTAATATCTAATGTATAGATTTGTTCTAGATTGTATTGTGGGCATTTCATTTGGTTTTAATTAGCTGGGATTGTTGGCTGGACTGAAGTTGGACGGGAGAGCAAATAAAGAGTGATCGTTGTTTCCTAGCTCTTTCAGGTCACCCTCTCCTCTCTCTCTCCCACTCTCTCCCTTCCCTCTTTCTCTGCCCTCACCCTCTACCCCTCTCCTCTCTCTCTCCCACCCTCTCCCTTCCCTCTTTCTCTGCCCTCGCGATCTCCCCCTCTCCTCTCTCTCTCCCACCCTCTCCCTTCCCTCTTTCTCTCCCCCTCTTTCTTGTCCTCTCCTGTTCGACAGCAATCCCCACCCTGCGAGAAAGAGATTGCAGTGTGTCCGTCTGCCGTGGAAGAGTAGTGGCATCAGAAAAACCATTGTCACACAATTCACCTTGAAATAGGCTAAGAGAGAGGACACCCAACCGTAACTTTGCTTCTCCATTGAAACCCACTCAGAATGTAACCTTTTCCATTATCTGAAACCTTAACCATAGGACTCAATTTGTATTAAGAAGCCTCTGAAAGTGTAACTTTGATTACAACAGCAAAACAGGCAGAAAGAAACACATTTATTGGAATGCAGTCATCATATCACAATGGAAGACAACGTTGATTGAAAAGCAGTGAGATTGGAACGGCCTTGGTTCGACGTGATTAAAGAGAACCTTAACAAGAAAGTAAGTCGGCCTATTCAATGTTCAGTCAGTTTGTTAATAAGCGTTTAGGAGGATATAGTGGAAGGCTGAAACCTTGACCATAGCATCGAAATGAAACAGCATAGGACAGGCGTACAAAGTCCGTTATACCCGATGTGTATAGTGTACTCAAGAGAAGCCTATGGACGTGTAACTTCTTCACAACAACATAACTGCCAGAAAAAAATACATGTATTGGAAAGTAGTCATCATGTTTGTGTTTGACAAACGGAAGAACATGTTGGTTGAGAAAGAGTGGGATTGGAACGGCCTTGGTTCGTCGTGAGTAAAGAGAATCTTAATACGAATGTCAGAGAGTCTATTCAATGTTCAGTCTGTGTGTTAATGGACTTTCAGAAGGAGATTAGACTGGACGACTTTCTGAATTATGTTTATTTTCAAGATGATTGTCTGTCCTCCATCTTGTACATCTGGTTCTTTAGCTTCCTTGTGGGTTTGTGGATTCACCTCCTACAATACATTATTAAAGCAAAACAAACACAAACACAAAAAAAAAATCAGATATCTTTCATTTTCATTTAATCTAAATCAATTCAATTCTATAGAAAGTAAAAGGAAAAGGAAGGCATTGTGAAATCACACCGTAGACTACAATGTAAAGGAGAAGGAGAAGGAGAGGGAGAGGAAACGGAGAACGCATTGGGCGTAACTAAAATGGCCTCCGGGTGATGCTGAGGTGAGTGAGTGTGTCCCATGAATGTTGCATGTGGGAGGGTATACATGGCTGGATGACTCAGAGGAGGAGCCCTAGCACTTGTGAGGGCAAACTGTGCCTTGCTGTGGCGGTGGGGAAGTGACACGAATAACACCCCCCCCCCCCCAAACCCAATCCCCCTCATGAACATTGCAAGTCTTTTCTAGTCAGCAGTTGAAATATTTATGACTGTACTCAAGTAACGCTTTTTAACCTTCCTCTGACCCCATTTAAGCATTAGATGCTTCTTAGAAAGTTGTACCCGGCAAGGCTGGGTGAGCGGAAACAGATTTGAGCAACGATCACAGTTGTTTTGTTTTCCTCTCTCTATGTGTTCGGGTCTCTCTCTGCAGTTGCCACTCTTAGCCAGTTTGACACCGTGATAACTCTACAATAAGAAACGTTTTGACAGGGTGAAACTTGTTTATCAAAAAGAGAACGACTGTCAAATAATGGACTGAGAAATACAATTATTATGATTTCACAATAGCGTAATCATAACCCGCGTCACACCAATAATAACAAATCAAGAGTGTTTGTTCTCGACTATGATAATGACAGTTACATGTTCATCTTAGGCATATTTTTCATGATTTTAAAATTGTTCTTTAGCATTTCTTTGGGGTTTAAAGTTGAAATCAGGTTTCAGTGTTAAATTTAAAAGTTCAGTGTATTTTTTGGGGGGGGGGGGACTTCACACCATCTTTGAACAGAACAAAAGTTAAACTTTGTCGGGAAAAAAGTACTGTACATTCCTTAAAATGGTCTGATGCCTTGTCTTGTATGGACACACAGAGGCAGATAGGACACCAGTCTTTCCCCTGGAGGTTGGCGTGTGTTTGTGTGCATGCACGGGGGGGACTCAAACCTCCCCCCCTGGGGGGGGGATATATTCCTGCAGTACCCAGAGCTGATTGTAATATATGTAAAGAGTATGCATCACCAGAGGCCCTGGGTGGAAGGGAGATAAGGAAAGCAAGAGAGTGAGAGGCCACTGGGAGACGTCAGAGTGGCCGCGGTGTGGACATGCATCGCCGGGTAGACAGTGCTGCCATCTCTCCCTGACGCTAGTTGACGTGCCCAACCCCCCCCTTTATGCCAACCCTATACCCCCTCCCCTCAGCCAATCCCAGACTCCCCAGGCCCCACACACTCCACACACATACATTTACATATTGCCCCCCTGTTAGTCTTGACCAAACTAGAAAAAAACCTTGAATGCCAAAGAAAACTTCAGGAACGTATTTTGTCAATATTTTAGCTCCACCACTCCAAAGTAGAACTTTTCCCCTCCATCTTTCTTTGTGTTGTTCAGGAATAAAGGACTATCGTTGTTATCACTCCTTTATAGTGAATTGAATTGTGGATAGAAGACTTCAGTGCTTGGAGGTCTGCGTAGTGCACCGTGGGGTACAGAGGGTATATCGTGTGTATGGGAGTTTCCTACAACGGTGGTGACTCCTTTTCACCTCAAACAGAGAGAGGACGGGAGCACGGGAGGACGGGAGGACGGGAGGACGGGAGCACGGGAGGACGGGAGCTCAATTACAATTTTTTCTTTAGGGGGTGGATCAGCTTTAATGTTGCAGATAATAGCAATTGTTGCTTCTCTCAATGTAATTCTCTGTATCATTTCCAATCTCTCATATCTTTTTTTAATGATAAATATTTATATTATTTTATATTATATATATTTTCCTTTATTATTTCCCCCTAACCCTGCCCTGCCGCACGTTGGTTACATCCCCTATTCATAATTCAACAGTGAGAGAGGAGATGGTGTCAGAGAGAACCTCTCTCTCTCTCTAAAATGAAGGCTGAACTCTGCATGCACTTTGGGGCAGGGCGGGGAGAGGGGGAACAGGCCTCCCCGCATCGCATATGACGTCACGGAGTGAGAAAGAAGGACAGAGGTAGGTTGACCTGCTGTGCTTAACGTTCGTGAACTAGAATCAACCTTAACAAGGGGAAAAAGACTGAAAAGGAAAGAAAGTCACACACTGAATATGTTTCCAACTATTTAACGGGGGTACTTTAATGTCGGGAGAGTATTCAGAGCGTTCTGTTTTATACAGTTTTATACAGTTAGTCAGCACCTTCACAAACATTCTTGGGTGTGCGTCAGCTCATGCTTTTTATTGGGAAAAAGGAAGACTTGCTTTTTTCAGGAGAGAGGGTACAGAGGACAGATGCACCAGTCATGTAAAGCAGTCATACCCAAGGAAATATATCTACTGTCTGTCTGTCTGACTGTCTGACTGGGGAACAAAATAACCCAAAAGTACAGTAGTCATAGACAAGGAAAGATGGCCGACTGTGGGGCAGAATAATTCAAGAGCCCAGATGGAAATGGCCCTAGCGCTTGCTTCGTCTACATATTCCCTGTCTGCAGCTTGGGACTGTGGCCATGTCGGGGATGAACTGACAGGAACACAGCCTTGTCAGTTTTATGCAGGTCAGGACCGCTCCCATCTGCCTGACTGAATCTGCCTCTCTGCTGTCACGAACCGGCTCAAAACCCGTAACAAAAGGGAGACAACGTGGAGAAAAGGAGTAACAAAATATATATTTATTAACTAAAGTAACTAAGTATAATATACCATGGTGTGTGTAATCAGTAATCAGTAGTGTAAGTGAGTGTTTTGCATGCATGAATGTGATAATGCAGGGTGTTGAAAGATGCTAAAACAAACAACCAAAAAACCACCAAGAAACACAAACAAATCTTATCAAGGTGTCTGCCTGGAGAGAGTCTCCTCCATGAATGGGGAAGTGGTGCATTTATCCTATGACAGTGGGCCCAGGTGTTTCCCATGTAGCTGACGACCCTCCCAACTCCGCCCACCGGCATCCTAATAAGGAAACAAGAACAAAGAGAGAATACGGCAGACAGAGTGGGAGGGTCGTCACACTGCCTCCCAGTGAAGTGACGAGCCACAAGGAGAGAAGCCAGGAGCAGAGAGATGGATGGGCTGTCGTCCCAAACGCCACCCTACTCCTTATGTAGTGCACCACTTTTGTCCAGAGCCAGCCTGATGGTCAAATATAGTGCACTATATAGGGAATAGGGTGCGGTTTGGGACTCTGTAGAAATAATAATGCACCATGGGAAATTAAGAGCCCCTGAGCTTTGACAACGTATGACCGTCCCTCACAATATTACATTTTAACTCTACTACTCTCTCCCTCTCCATCTCTCTCTTTCTTTTCTCTCAGAATATCACCTGTAACAGGTAATCCTATCAGCCTGGATAATCTCAGACAGAAGTGGATGGTGTTTTGCTCAAAGGCTCACTTTTGTGGGGCGTGACACAATACGATTACACTAGCCGGCTGATGTAATCAGAGAGCCCATTATGAGTCCGGGCAGGCGAGAGGACATGGCGGCGGCGTGCTGGATTCACGCGCACACGCACGCGCACGCACACGCACACGCACACGCACACACACACACACACACACACACACACACACACACACACACACACACACACACACACACACACACACACACAGACCTATAGAGACTGAGGTTTTTACAGTCTCTGAGTGCCACTGTGGAGCCGTTCCAGCTTTCGCTGCCTCTCAATTATGTAGCAGGTTTTGACCTGGTATACAGATCTCTCCTCCTTTAAATTATGGATGAGAGTCTTGATTGAGGCGCATTTTCTTTGACTTGTTTAGTTTTTTAGATGATGCGTCAATGAAATATAATTAACTTTAATAACAACATAAAAATAGTATGAAAAGAACACATTTGGTAATTTATTTCTGTTGCTAATTTAAAACTTTTAAAATGTTGAAAGTAACATTCATTATGCTTAATCATGGATAATTATTGTCCATGTTTTGAGTGACATCTTCTGTCAATCAAATTAGTAAAATAGCAACAAAGTTAAATTGGTCCTGTTTATTTGTATTTTTTGTTGTTGTATCTGATGTTGATTGAAAGCAAAACAACATTAATCATGCAAAGAGATGATATTCTGACGCTGGAATTCAGTAGTGGGGATATGCATAGAAAAAGAAGTGATGAAACTATGAACAAATGTTAAAAGTTTGAGAAATATAACCCAACCAGACATCAGCTCAGTGTGATGATCTGTTTTACTGAAATCTCAATCGTGGTAGAGTGTGGACGGATGACTTTGGAATGAGTAGATGTTGTACACTGGAGAATTTCATAGTAGCACGCTTTAACATATGAACCATCACGTAATGTCAAGGCAAATTACTCTGGCCTGTCTACCTTATAATGTACTGGTGAAGGGAGGACGGCTCATAATGGCTGGAATGGAATGAAAGGAACAGTGTCAAACACATCAAACAAATGATTACCATGTCTACCGTACCAATTCTCTGAAATGTTAATAATGTACCGTACTAGGAGGAAACAATTCAGTGCCATTCGTGGTTCTAACGAGTGTGAGTCTTTCATTATATAGTACAGTACGATCAAAGAGGTTATATCACTAGGAGTTCTCACCGAACCCTTTCGGTGCTTTCGTTCCTTCCAAAGTGGTAGCTTGCATTTTTATGTGGGTGACTTATGACTTTCACAGCAAGATGTGCCTCTATGTTTGTACCGTATTATCTCTGTACATGTTTTACGCTGGTGACAAATCCAAATGTCCCCTTTGGGGATCAGTGTGTTTATTCATTCATATAGTTATTCAAGAACTCTACCCGCAGCAACACATTATGGACGGTCCCATGTACGGCTGAAGTACTATTAGACCCGGTATCTCAAGTCAAGCACACTATATTATGACCCAAATCGTCCTCTTATTTGAAAATCTACCCAACAGAAATTGTTTTTTTGCATGAATCCTGTGTCCCAGATGGCACCCTATTCCCTACATGATGTACTCGATTTGACCAGAGCCCTGTGAGCCCTGTGAGCTCTCAAAGGTAGAGCATTATATGGAACAGGGAGCCATTCGGGATGCACCCCAGGTCTTCCGTAGCCTAATGAGAGATACAAGAACTTCCCCATACTCTACCTCTGTCGCCTAATCAATAAGATGCGTTGAGTCTTCTCATCTAAACTGGCCGTAATTGTTTATTCTCTCATGTGTGTCCATATCCATGGATTTCAGTGTCTACAATTACATGAAAACTTCAAACTAATAATAGACCCAATTGAGTGTGGCTTTAATAGGGACAAACTATTTTACTGTGCTTTCCCCACCAGCACCTGGGATAAATGTTGTGGAAGAAATTAATGAGCTCAATTGGCATATTTTCATTGTTTTTATTCAGGTAATTCTGCAGTGTCAAAGATCACAGTACATTAACCTGGATGTCTCAGGCTCTCTTAGGTATTTTGTGGTATTTTTTTGGTGACCGTGTTTTCACTGGGGGGAAATAAGAGGAAGTTAAGTGAGCATGTGTGTGTGTGTGTGTGTGTGTGTGTGTGTGTGTGTGTGTGTGTGTGTGTGTGTGTGTGTGTGTGTGTGTGTGTGTGTGTGTGTGTGTGTGTGTGTGTGTGTGTGTGTGTGTGTGTGGAACTAAAGGTGTCACAGGGATGTCAGTTTCCATCAGTGTTTGGAGAGAATGAGGGATGGTTTGGGTTGGCCAGGGAGCATCATGTACTAATGTGGTTGGGAAAACGTGTCCGTTCCAATCAACGTGAAATAATAATGATGGTAATTTCACACGGGATGCATCGCTGCGCAGGGGTATGCAAATGGGGTAGTATCACGTTTGGCCCTAAATGTGACAGGAAGGAAATGTGATAGACAAATGCCAAGTAGTTGCTTTTTCTTCTTTGTTTTCCTAATTGGTATTTTGGTGGAGGGGCTGGAGATAACGCCACCAATTAAGATCATACTGTAACGACTACATTTGCACAGCTAATATATTACAGCAACGATATAACAGCTAATATATTACAGCAACTATGTAGACTTTTAGGACCCTTTTGGGACAGCCTCATGCTTCTACCAATTCCAATGTTCAGCATTTAGCCTCTCGCTGGCTGCTAGAACACACAGACAGGCCCTATCCATCTTTCAGAGCATCTTTGGAGTGGGGAGGTAAGTGTGTGTGTGTTTGTATGTGTGTGTGTGTGTGTGTGTGTGTGTGTGTGTGTGCGTACACATCTGTGCCCATCCATTTGTGTGTGTGTGTGTGTGTGTGTGTGTGTGTGTGTGTGTGTGTGTGTGTGTGTGTGTGTGTGTGTGTGAGTGAGTGATGAGGATTGAAACAGTACAGGGAGTTCAGTTCAGGGGCCATCATCATAAAGAGCACTCTGACAGGACGGGGACAAGGACGTGCAGCGGTGCAGGTAGTTGCTCCGGCCGTTTCCCGACACGGGACCCAGGAGGGGTAGAGGTCAATGGGATAACAAGCGTTGGCTCGGATCCGCCGTCCGGACCGGCCCCTCTGAGAAGGGTAAAGTCTCCCTAATCTGGCCAGGGCACTGCACTGAACTACATGACTACACAGAACAAGTTGCAGAACTAGCATAACATGTATCATACTAATGTTACATCAAACCCTGACAAGAACTTCATGGGAATGTTAGGTAACGTCCTGGGAATGTTCCCGGTTTGCTGGGTGGTGGTCAGTATGATACAAATGCCTATACAATTGGGTATACTTTACAGAGGAGAGAGAATTACGTGTTCCTAAAAGCAGCCAGTGTTCAACAGGGGGGAGAGGGTTAGGAAAACACTGAAAGGCCCCTGAACCGCCCCGGGGGCCCATTCCATTACAAGGGCCCTACTCACACACACACACGTTTGTTTTATGATCCTTGTGTGGACCAAACAATTGATTCCCGTTCAAAATCCTATTATTCCCTAACCCCTAACCTAACCCTAACGCCAAATCCTAACTCTAAACCTAACCCTAACCCCTAACCCTAACCCTTAACCGAACCCTAACCCCTAACCTAACCCTTAACCTAACCCTAACCCCTAACCCTAACCCTTAACCTAACCCTAACTCCTAACTCCTAACCCTAACTCTAATAAAATAGCCTTTTTCCTTTTGGGGACCGGCTAAATGTCCCCACTCCAAATGTTCTTTGTTTAACTATCCACACACCCACCCACTTAAAACCAAGCGATGCTACACGACCCGGCCTTAATGCTGCTCTCCTCCTCAACCCCCGAGCTCTTGAAGATCAGACCACGGCAGCAGAAAAAAACCCAGAGAGAAAGAAAACACACACAACACAGAAACACACACTTCTCGTCCGGGGCTGGGGCGGGTGCTCTCCTACAAACTCCTGACATTGATTTGAAATAAATTGAGACTGATGATCAGTCGATGACAATTCCCGTAATCATTAAACCCTCAGCGATTCATCAGAGAAGAGCGGGAAGCGGGGGCCCTCGTGTCACATTTATCCTGGATGGTAGGAGGGAGCGGGGCTGTGTGGCACGCTGTGATTTTTAAAAGGATTGATTACGATCCAGCTGCTTTTCCCCTTGCGCTCCTAAGTATGGAGTAATCAGGTATTTAGACCCCCCCCAAAATGTTTTTTACAGGAAGCTATATGAGGAAAGAGAGAGCGAGCGACGCAATCTAATTTCATCCCCCCATCTAACTTTTCCTCCTTTCATTTTGATGGCTGTGGGGGGGTGTAATCATAGCTGGAGAATGGCCTGTCACATTAAGACGCAGATGGGATAAGAAATACCTTTTCCGATCCAATTTAGCACAGTATTTTACAATGTTACTGGGTTGATTTAAAAAAGGGCGGATATGGGATAGGGTCTACACACCCCTCCCTTCTGTTACCTCCCCTGCCAATGATTTAGAGGATGGTAGAACAACGACTTGGACTTTAATGGACTTGACCATGTTAATATTGATCACATTGAAAGAGTCCATCTAAAGTGACCAATAATACGTCTTACTACATGAATGAGAAAAATACAACTTCTGCTAATTAAGACACGTAACCGATCACAATGAATAGCATTAGTGGTAACAGCCCTTCGGATTCCTGTACGTCCTTTTATCTACCAACACAGAATTACAAAGAGCAAGTGACTCATAAAACGAAGCTCCATCTGTTGAAACTGTGAGATATGTGAAATCTCTGTCAATATGTGTTATTTTGCTGATCTACACGGTGTCACAACATGTATTGCCAACAGCGTCAGTGTGTGCCATGTATTTCTTTGCCTTTCTCTCCTTCTCCTTTCATGAAATAACAGCAGCAATATGATATTCTTGTCAAAAACGTGAAAGTGCATAATTACGAGGATAGATTGCATTTGACAGGAATAAAATCCTTGATCATTGGGATTAGAAAGACAAAACTAACATGTTTAATGTAAGTATTACGCCCTGGCTATTAGTTAGGAGATGAGACACAATAGAACTCCTACTCTACAAAGCCAAAGCCTCTGTAATGGTACAGTATTATATACGATTTAGACATTCACTGTATATCCATTCAGACACCTTTTCCATTGTTACATTACAGCTTTTCTACAAATGTCTGTCTTTATACGTCTGTCTGTCTTTAAATATGCCTGCCTTTTTAATGAATACTAAAAGCCTGAATTGCACCAGCCAAATCCTGTAGGTAACAGTAGAATATGTACGTTATAGACATTCCTTGTTTCAACATTGTGACAACAGACAATAATAATACTACTACTAATAATACTATTCTATTATTATTACTACAAAAAACATGATCTACAAAATACTGCTTGCCTTTTTCTCTAATCCTGTCTACTGTGTTCCCGTATAAATGTCTTAAACATTCATTGAGTAACCAGTCAACCTGGGCTTCCCCATTGTATACATTTCTACACGTCTTTCTTCTACAGACTGTAACTGATCAGATACGATGACAGCATCACTGATTTCTTGTATACTGTCTGCTACAGTATACCAGCCTCCATCAGAATATCTTGATCTTTATATCACGGCATAGTTTTGACTTCATAAAATGAGGGCCAGATGAGAAGGTGTGTGGTGATATGGGCTGACATGGTCCCAGAAGATTCCATCGCCCTCAAATTATTTGTCAGCCGCCACTTGGTATCGCACAGCACGTCAACAGAAAGAATGTCTCGCTCTCTCACTTAACGAAGGTTATCAAAATATATGAAGGCTTTGTCCTTTAGGGCTGACGTCTTCTGTTCTTTCTGTTTGAGTTACAGCCCCCTCCCCAGAGTTTCAAGGGGATTGTAATGCAAACCAGATTTTGGCCATGGAAGTAAGTGGATAATCATTGCTATGAAAAACAATTATTTAACTGTTAATGGACCTTTTGTATTATTGGCCATTAAACGCTAACACATGGCTAACACATTTCATGTTATCAAACCAAGCGTGCGACATGATGGACATGAACCACGAGTTCATCCAGGAACTTAAACACAATATTGAAATAAAGCGTTTGCCTCCCGCCCAATCCCCCAAACCCACTACCCACCTTCAACCACAACCCCCTCTTCAATAAATATTAAATCCCACGGCAGTTCTTTCTTTATTTTTCCTCCAAATGAATTATTAAATGATAATACGTTCTGTCTGTGTTTTTCTCGGGTCGGATTGCAACATGACACAGCGAGGGCACTTTGTAAAGCGGGCTGCCGAGGCTGTAGCAGACTAGCGCTGCCTGTTTGGGAAGCCAATGTTCAGGTTACACAAGGAGTTCAAACATGGGTCAGGTTCAACATTAATGTTGCAGTGTAAGTGCTGTGAATAGGGGTGGAAAAACCTGCTCAGGAACACCGCGGTCCCGATGCTACTACAGGAAAAGTATTCCAATGGAGACCTCCACGCTTCTACAGTATTCTATCCTCCAAGATGTAGACCTGGGCCAAAATAATATGATCATTTTTTCTGTAAAATACTTCAGCTGGGCTTATATAGCTGGCGCATTGGAACAAATAGAATAGTCCCAGAAGTAGAAAATGCATACATCTAAGAGCAGACTCAAGTCAAACGCTTCAACTTTTTAAAAGGTCAGTATACAGTATACAGAGTCAAACAAAGTGATACAATAGAGAACTCTGTGCTTCTACAGTGGGCTATCGTCAAAGTCCCCAGCAAAATAATACAGTCTATGTACTGTATTTGACTGTTACAATGTCCATGTACTGTATTTGACTGTTACAGTGTCCATGGATGACACTAAAAACAGTCTCTTGCAAGGAGTTATTCTCTGAACAAGCCTTCTATTCCATCTATTCCGCCAGGTTGTTGGGAAACAAACAACAGAACAAGCCTAGTCTTCACAAGCCACATCTCTCAGGTAAACAGCTGGACATTCACTGCGGGACATGGATGTGCTGACAACTCCTGATGTCCTCGTCCCAAATCTTTAATTCCGTCCATCAACCCCATGACGTGGCTGCTCACATCACTAGACGATTCCCTAGTTGATCCCTCCCTTAGTTTCTCAGTTGTCGTAGGAAATAAATGTGGACACGCAAACAGCGAGCTGCTTAATTAGTGTGCACATTATTATTTAAAAAAAGGTATTCTGTAACCGCAGAATATGGACTTGCAAATGGCAGGGCAGATGTGGACAATGCACTTTCTGTTCTACAGAGGGAATCGGAGGTAATAAAACACGTTTAATATTGAAAAGGCAGCTGTGTTCGCACCACAGCTCCACCAATCACCTTGGTCCACAGGGTGTTGTTGTTGTGGTTGCTTTCCTCTTTGCCATCATTATATTGGTCTCACATGCTGAGTGCTCATTGGCTATTGGCAGCAGTCCTTGCCCAATTGCGTTGGGACATCCGATAGGGGTCTGGGAGACCGGAACAGCCATCGGTGTGTTCTTGACCCGCTCAAACTACGCCAGTCCCAACGTACTTATCCTAGCCCAAATTCATAGGATTTCACCCCGATAATTACATTTATTCTGGGACGGCAAAATCGTGGCGAAATCATGTATGCCCGGCATGACACACAAGATAAATATTCATCTTGCGATACACGAATAAGCTTTCACACCATCGGAATGCCACTTTTAATTTGCTAATGTTCAGAAGATCACAGAAGATTGCAATCCACATTCCAGCTCAGTGTACGACAGCAGCCACCGAGTTGCTTTCTCAGCAACTGTTAAAGATGGAGGCGGTAAAATAGGAGTCATTCAATCAATGCACGTTGAGGTTTTCGGAGAAGGTGCAAAGGAACATAGATTTTTTTTTGTGATATGAGGTTGTCGAGGTGTAGCAAAAGCAACACACACATTTCAAACACATTTCTCTCCACTTTAAATTCCCTGCAAAGATGTATTTACAGATGAGCAATCTGATAGTGAACAGGAATGGGAAGGCTTCAAGCAAAGATGTCTTGATTGATTAAAGGACAAAAACTAAGAGCCACTACTAGCGCTAGTAAAATTCCATCACAGAAATGGATAACATCATACAATCCCCCAAAAGAAAACATTTACCAGAATACAGCAATTAGCAATTTCAAAGTCAGGGTAGCTACTAACCCCTTCAATCTAGATCGAAAATGAGCCCAGATCATCACAAAGCATGAATGTGTATGAACACAGTAGCAGTATGTCAGACAGCTGTGCCTTGTAGACTTTGCATAGTAAACCTAGTAGTGACTAAGATAATGGGCTCTGTCTTCTAAGATCTGCATAGCAGCATGTCAGAACATAGAAATAGGATTCTAGTTTTGTGTGTCAGACAATGGGCTCTGTCTTCTAAGATCTGCATAGCAGCAGTGGTAGCATGTCAGAACATAGAAATAGGATTCTAGTTCTGTGTGTCAGACAATCGGCTAGGTCTTCTAAAATCCTAGAATGTGCACAGCAGTAGTAGCATGTCAGACACCGTGGCCAGTGTATCTTTAGAACTGGTCTAATAGCAGGTGGCTGGTGCCCTCATTATACCGCTTCAACAGCAGAGCAAGGACAAGGAGGTCTACATCCCAAATGGCACCCTACTCCCTATAAAGTGCACTTATTTTGACCAGGTCCAACAGGGACTAGGGCGCCATTTGGGACGCACCCCAGAAGAGCCCTGTTCAAATCCAGCAGACCTGTTGACGTTGACTGCATATTATTACACATCTCTTACGGTTCTTTTCCTCTCCCTCTCTTCTATTTCTCCATAATTGCCTGTTCTCTTGTTCTCCTCTCATCCGCAGGGTGACTGCTGTGTCATGTTCTTTCTACTATATTCTTATCCCGACCAGGGCCAAGGAGGCAGAACGAGTTCAGGAACAGGTGTTGGGGTCCTAGAACATGACGCTGAGTGTGTGTGTGTGTGTGTATATGTGTGTGTATTTGTCTGAGTACATGCACTAATTCTAAACTCTTTTCAACAGCCTTTATACCACTCTACCAAAGTTACCGGAATCTTTGGTAATTTTGGTCATTAACAGATAATATATAGCAATTTTGGTAATTTAAACTTGAATAACTTAACATCAAAATGTATTTATTTTGTGTTCATATTGTCCAAGGGTTTCTAGTGGATAGACCATATGGTTCAAGAGAAAATAACCTAATTAAAGGACTAGTTCAGTCAAAAAGGTGATATCCTGTGTTTTTTTATATATTTCTTCACACTATGAGGTTGGAGTAATGCTATGACATTTTGAAAATAATGATAATGTCCTGTTAGTGTAAGAGTGTTTGAAAATGTCAGCCTGTTTTGGTGGGATGGAGTTTTGGCCTGCCTGGCGACATAACCAGGTGGTAAATTTGTTAATAGCCCAATAAGAAAGAGTTCCAAACCTCTCTGCCAATAACAGCTAGTTTTCAGTATTTCCCTCCCCACTCAGACCACTCCCAGACAGTTCTAGCAAAATTCTTGCTTGAGAAATTGCTCTTTGCAAATCTTTGACCATTTTGACTGAACAAAATCACAGTAAGGTACTGTACATAATTGTAAGCCATGAACTATTTGATATTGAGATAAAAATGGCTGTATTGGACCTTTTTTCACATCAGCCACCAGTTTGACGCAAAAACATTTACAACAAAGACACATTGACATAGAAAAATCAAAATCAAAAATCAAATAAAATCAACAAAACTGTACAAAATATATAAAGGATATTTGATACTGAAACCCAATGGTATTCACTAGGCTGATGGTTTATATTTAAGATAATGTTTGACAGCTTTGTCATTCTTTTTATTTTATTTTATCATCTCATTCGATTATTTGATATATTTCACACGTGACAAGGCCACACAGAGGGCCAGAGATAATTAAAGACACCTGTGATAATCTGAAGGACCCAAAAGCACCATTAGGATGGACTTCAGAGATAGATAGGAGGGGTTGATGGTAGTTGAAGGATGGGACTAAAAACAAACTAAAGATAACTATTGTAAAATATACTGTGTCCGTAAAATGTATATAGCATGTATAAGCTGGAAGTAGAAGCCTAAGTGTTGTTGTCCATTAGTTTACTCCAATTAGGGGAGGGGTGGTAGGGTTAGTGGAAAATATATTTAAAAAAGGTATGTATATACACATATTTACCCCAAAAATATATGGGAGATTGGAAATGATGCAGACAATTACATTGATGGAAGCTAAAATCTATCTGCAATATTAAAGGTGATCAACCCCCCCCCCCCCCAAAAAAAAGACCACCAAATTACATAAAATCCTAGAACTGTACAACAAATGTGAAAGTTTCCAGTAATAAACCCTCACTTTGCAGCCCTAGTCTCAACTGTGTGAAATACTGAGACCTTGCCAGTTGCCACAGACTACGACGCAGAGAAAAGTATGCTTATCAACACACAGCATTCATCTAAGGGACGCGTGTGGCCTTGTTCATATTCAGCATGGTTGTTCTCTGACAGCAAAGACAAATTGTTTCATTTTAAGAAAATAGAACTGCAGTATGGGAGCTGTGTATTCAGTCATGTATAGAAGGCAACTTGGAATCGAGAACATAGTTTCATTGCTCCAATGTTGATGAAATATATTTCCCATATTAAAACAATAAAGCAATGTTTATTTTAGGTTCATTTTGGCAAAGCAGGAGTTTTTCCCCCTGTTCCTCCTAAAGTAAAGAATGAATCAATCCGTTTCTTAAAGCTTAACATTCATCAAAGTGGGATGCCTTGGCTCTTCCCACATAATAATAGTGGCAGAATCAACTCCTTTTTTAAATTATAGGATGAAAAAAATATACAATAATAATATACATTTTGGAAAACAAATCTAATGCACGGACATTATTTTTGTTTATTCAATTAGCAGTTTTCATATTTATTCAATCTCAAAATAAGTCAAGAGTTTTTAACAACAACTATTTTAATAATGCCGTAATGCTGAAAGACCAATAAACTTAAAACGTAAACTCTTCTTTGAGAAAATAAAGTTTTGTCCCTCTTTTTCCTTGACCGTTAATTGAAGTGCTTTCTCTCACTCGCTGCAGAGGACCTAGGCTACATAGGGCTAGATCAATAACCCAGTGTGATGTGTAAATTGATCTTTAAAGTAGTCCTCTCACTTAGTGAAGTGTTCAATCAGGATAATTTAGACGCCCTCGGTGCCTTTGTGCGTGTGGTTTGCAGACAATTCATTTAGCTTTGAATTTCCAATGGAAGTATTCCCAACGCCATTTGCTAATGGGTAAAGGAGGGACGAGTATTGGAGAGTGAGTGGCCTCTGTTTAGAGGGCTGACTGAGTCAACTTTTGATTCAGCTTTTCTTCTTGTTTCTGAACTGTGAAAACTCTCTTCTTCTGTGAAAACTCTCTGGAAATGATTTCCATGCTTTGAAAAAAGACAGTAGTAGGGTCTATTGACAACTCATTCTTGATATTGAAGCTGGTATCCTCTAATGAAATGCACTATCTATTTGTAAAGTAAAATACATAAAAGAGAGTGAGGTGTACACTTGACTTGCACGGTTAAATTGACAAGTACATTCTAGGTTTAAACAGAACACTTATACAACAGAGAACCTTGACAGGACACTAAGAGACTCAGAACAAGAACAAAGATGGATACTCCAACATCTCAAAGAACAAGTGCACCGCCAGACTCAAAATGGCCGAAGGGAGGAGGAGATGGTTTTTAACCGGCGTCTCCTCTGATCCATTAACATTTTAAGTACCTTCTCTCCACCTCCACCCTTTTCCCACTGGTCTCCCAAACTTCCACAGGCCAATTAAGCCTGTCCCCTATTAGTGAAGACATTAGGTCTAGAAGAAGGAAGTGGAAAAGAGGAGGCATTTGTTCTTAGAGAGAATATTTAACAGCACTCGGGAGAGGGAGTTTGCTTGAGTGAGGCGATGACACTGGGGGAGATATGGTCAGAGCTGACGCCAGATATCAGACGAGTCGTCATAGTACATGCGCGCCCGCGTGCGCACACACACCACACCAATCTTTCTACAGCTACCCAGCCCGCTTCCTGGATACCTTCGGGGTAACTTCCTAAAGTGAGAGCGCAACGTCACGACCAGTGTTCCCTCTAATTTTTGGGGGCACTGAGCAAATGTCAGGTCTGCTGAGCACAAACTTGAATGTTGTGAAAATTCTGTGCAACTTCCAGCGTGTGTTTACTGTGAACACTGAGGCTGTACACGCTTTAAGTTGCAGTTTTAACAGTGGTCAAGTAGGCTGCTGGGGCTATTTGATCATAATGTAGGCCGGCCAGAGTGTCCTACCATAAAAAAAACAATTGAGAAAATGCATCCCATAACATTTTAACATGGAAATAGCTGTTCTATCATTCTGTTCTATCATAGCTGTTCTATCATAGCAGCCAACGTGTGGTGTTCAATGTAGACCTTGAAAAAAATATGCAGGGCTTGACATTAACCTTTATCCACTCAAATAAGGAGGTGACTGAAAATGTTGCTGTGTTGTTTGATGCAAGAAACAAATTTACAAATAAAATGCATTATTATTCCCATACCATTATTACAAAGAATCAGACAAATTATGCTACCCTCTGCCTATTGGCTACTTAACTTATTCAAGCCTGTCTCAAAATGCTGCCCCTTTTATTTTATTTTTTTGTTATTTATTTTTTGACCCCTTTTTCTCCCCAATTTCACGGTATCCAATTGGTAGTTACAGTCCTGTCTCATCGCTGCAATGCCCACTTAACCCGGAAGCAATGTGTCGGAGGAAACACCATACACCTGGCGACCATGTCAGCGTGCACTGCAACCGGCCCGCCACAGGAGTCGCTAGTGCGCGATGGGACAAGGACATCCCTGCCGGCCAAACCCTCCCCTAACCCGGACAACGCTGGGCCAATTGTGCGCCGCCCCATGGGTCTCCCGGTCGCGGCCGGCTGCGACAGAGCCTGGACTCGAACCCAGAATCTCTAGTGGCACAGCTAGCACTGCGATGCAGTGCCTTAGACCACTGTGCCACTCGAGAGGCCCCAACACTGCCCCTTTAAGACAAAAAAAGCTCTTTACCTGACTCACTTTTCAAAGATGTCTAGAAATGTACATGTTTTGTGGTCCTGTAGGAAGCAATCACTCCCCTATTTATTGCTGACTACAAATGATTTATAACTGGGCTAATAACTCACTTACTAGCAAAGATATGAACAAAATGTACACACTTGGCTACATGCAGTTCTCGCATTGATCTCAAAACAAACGCTATGCACGACCACTCATTCTGTAAACACAGTCCAGTTCAAAGTAAATGGCACAGATCCATATATGGCAATGGTCTATTTGCATATAGGCCTACTGCAGCTCTGATTGTTTATGCTGCACCGGCCTGTGTACAGTAGGGGCTGAGTAGTGCCTGTCAATGCAATAGAATCCCACTGCGATGTGTTCTCTAATATGTCTTCTGCGGGCAGTCCCAGGGAGCTGTGCGGGCAGTCTCAGGGTGCTGTGCGGGCAGTCCCAGGGTGCTGTGCGGGCAGTCTCAGGGAGCTGTGCGGGCAGTCCCAGGGAGCTGTGCGGGCAGTCCCAGGGAGCTGTGCGGGCAGTCCCAGGGAGCTGTGCAGTCTCTGGGCTACTGTACGCCTGCGCGCAGCTTAGAGGGAACCAGTCAGATGTTTGAGGAACTTCAACAGCCATATCATATTTGTCTCGCTGCTTGTTTGGTCTTGATCCATTCTCTTAGGGGACAACTATCTATCCTCCTGTCAATCACGTTGCAGAAGGTAAACCAGGTATGTATTTCTCACACATGTAAAATCACATGCACACACCGTGGCTGTGCTGCCAAGGGGAGCAAGGGAGGAGGACAATTAAAGCGCTTTTTTACTCCCTCTCTCTACTTCTCCAGTGAGAAAAGGAGGATGAGAGGAAAATAGTGTCTGGTCCAGTGTCCCGTGTCTGTGGGTGTTAGGGGGGAAAGTGTGTGCGTGTGTGTATGTGTGTGCGTGTGTCACCAGCCTACAGCCAGCCCCAGAGACCCCCGTCCCTGTTCTCCTCCTCCTCACCCCCTTTCCTCTTCCTGTCAGACACTCTCTGAAGAGGTCACCAGGAGTAAGTGCTGTCAAATGCATGTTTCCCCATTGGGAACTGCCTCCTTCCTCTTTTAAGACAAACCAACAGAACGCTGGGCTGCACTTCCTGTGCCCTGGCATAGATTTCACAGAACCACATCTCTGGCCCTGTAAACACCAGTACGGTTTTCACTCCTAATTTGAGTGCATAAGACGGTCAAGTTCACAGACATTACCAGTCAAACCCCCAAATGTAGTATGTACTACACAGTTGTCACAGTTCTATTGAGCAGGAGTGGGTGAAATATTACAATGCATTGCAATATGGGGAAGTCTAAACACTCACTTGTTTTGAGTTCTAAACAATTTAGAATATTGAAACGTTCCCCCCCTAACACATCAACACCATTATCCCAGAAACCCTAGACCCACTCCAATTATCATACCGCCCTAACAGATCCACAGATGATGCAATTTCTATTGCACTCCACATTGCCCTTTCCCACCTGGACAAAAGGAACACCTATGTGAGAATGCTATTCATTAACTACAGCTCAGCGTTCAACACCATAGCGCCCTCAAAGCTCTCAAAAATCGAAGGACCCTGGGATTAAACACCACCCTCTGCAACTGGATCTTGGACTTCCTGACGGGCCGCCCCCAGGTGCTAAGGGTAGGTAACAACACATCCGCCATGCTGATCCTCAACACAGGGGCCCCTCAGGGGTACGTCCTCAGTCCCGTCCTGTACTCCCTGTTCACACACGACTGCATGGCCAGGCACGACTCCAACACCATCATTAAGTTTGCCGATGACACAACAGTGGTAGGTCTGATCACCGACAACGACGAGACAGCCTATACAGAGAATAGTCAGAGACCTGGCCGTGTGGTGCCAGGACAACAACCTCTCCCTCAACGTGATCAAGACAAAGGAGATTGTGGACTACAGAAAAAGGAAGACCGAGCATGCCCCCATTCTCATCGACGGGGCTGCAGTGGAGCATGTTGAGAGCTTCAAATTCATTGGTGTCCACATCACCAACAAACTATCATGGTCCAAACACACCAAGACAGTCGTGAAGAGGGCACGACAAAACCTATTCCCCCTCAGGATACTGAAAAGATTGGCATGGGTCCTCAGCTCCTCAAAAGGTTCTACAGCTGCACCATCGAGAGCATCCTGACTGGTTGCATCACTGCCTGGTATGGCAAGGCACTACAGAGGCTAGTGTGTACGGCCCAGTACAACCAGGACCTCTATACCAGGCGGTGTCAGAGGAAGGCCCTAAAAATTGTCAAAGACCCCAGCCACCCTAGTCATAGACTGTTCACTCTGCTACCGCACGGGAAGCAGTACCGGAGCGCCAAGCCTAGGTCCAAGAGGCTTCTAAACAGCTTCTACCCACAAGCCACAAGCCATAAGACTCCTGAACATCTAATCAAATGGATACCCAAACCATTTGTTTTGCCCCCCCCCCCCCCCCCCCCCCCCCCACACCTCCTATTTTACGCCGCTGCTACTCCCTGTTATTATCTATGCATAGTCACTTTAAAAACTCTACCTACATGTACATATTAACTCAATTACCTCAACTAAACGGTGCCCCCGCACATTGACTCTGTACCGGTACCCCTTGTATATAGTCTCACTATTGTTATTTTACTGCTGCTCTTTAATTACTTGTTCCTTTTATTTCGTATTCTTATTCGTATTGTTTAAACTGCATTGTTGGTTAGGGGCTTGTAAGTAACCATTTCACTGTAAGGTTGTTGTATTCGGAGGATGTGACTAATAAAGTTTGATTTGATTTGAGATACTGGCACCTTTCTCTTTGCAGTTTTGTTGGGGGTATAACTTTGAAGTAATGACTGTCAGAATATGGTGTGAATTATTTTGTAACATTTGCTTGAGCTTGTCTTTGGGGTTTTAATTCTTAAACTGTGATGATAAGTGAATACGAGAGAGAGAGAGAGAGAGACAGAGAGAGAAAGACAGAGAGACAGAGAGACAGAGAGAGAAAGAACGACGAACGAGAGCAGAGAGAACTTTATGGCTTTTCCTACTTAAATAATGTGAGCCTTCTACTTCAAGGACACAGTGGGGGTCTCTCTTGAAACAAAGTGAATGTGAAGCTGCCCACAGGTAGGAAGAAGGGAGGGAATGAGGGATGAGGAGAGGTGAAGGATGGTAAATAGCAGCTCCGTTGGTGCCTAGTCTGCCTACACAACACTGGCAGATGGGTTGGCTATGTTAAAGGAAGGGGGAGGCCGATGACAGAGGGCACCATCAGACCAACCCCTTGAATGGCCTACTCCTTGAAGTTTGCAGTTTGCTCAAAACATGTGTTTTTTACCCTTAAGTGCATGTAAATTACACTATTTATGTGTGGGATATTGTTTTTCAACAGGAAAAGTTCCTAAATAGATGGAGTGCATCTTTAAACACAGACAACGTACCCTAAACTTTACACCAATCAAAACGTATGTCTAGACTCCAGAGCATTCAACAAAGTATCTAAGGTTACCGGCATTTTCATTTTTCATGTATTGAATAAAAACACATGTCCTTCCTTTTGTAGAATACAACTACCTACTGGAAAAAGACAGGAAGTAAAGCTGAGGTAGGAGTGACTTCTTTCTCTCGTTCACATTGAGGACAGAAGTCTAGCCTATAAAGAATGCTGCTCAGAGAGACTTAGAACAATGGAGAAGAACAAAGCTACAGTCAGAACTGTTCCGTTCCCAAAATACCCTTCACCCCAGCAGATAATGCCCCCCTGACCTCTCACACCCTCTCTGATATCACTGTGCTTTGCCATTTACACTAGAAACAAAATGGCACCAATGAACCAATCAATGGCCATCTTTTCCCTGTCTTACCGTCTTAAGCCTTCAGAAGACAAACGTTTCATTACCGCAGAATTAATCCTCTGTGATAACATCCTCCTCATGTTGGCTAATGCCCAAAGACACGCGCTATTTCGAAGAGGGCCACAGAGTAATCCCCAGTAGCCTTAGAGAGACGATGTCATTCACAGAGCACTTGGGACATTGTTGACGGATGTCATAAAATGAAATCTGTTGAGCGCTATTAGCATGCTAAAGGAGCAAAGCAGGGAGGGGCATGATTAGGAGTCCAATGTCAAAAATCAGGCAAAAGTATTTTTCTAGAATGTTCTAATTCCATTCCAAGTCCCCCATGACATGACATCACTCAAAGTGTAAATGTACATTGTGACAGAGTTATCCTGACCGACATCCAAGAACCGTACTGTATAGTACGCACCAGAGACACAGTTGAGCGGAGCCAAAGAATCAACCCCAAACAAAAAAATACCTCTATAAAGACACAAAAATTATATTGGGGGTAAAACCCCCGGACCCCCCACCATCCCCCACACAAAAATCCAGGTTCTCAACACACTAATAGCCAGTCTGTTGTGGCACTGTGGTGACTGGATAGAGCCCTTTGTGGCGTACTGCCTAGTACCAGCAGATGTTTCAGGGGAGCAGTTGGATGGTTGGTTGGCAGGGACAGGAACATGGAACAGGGATGTGTGTGTGGGTGCATGTGTGTGTGTGTATTTTTCAGGCAGGGGCCACTAATGAGCAGCTTTATCTGTACTCAGAGGGCTCTTTATGTGGACCTGTCTTCATTTGGCCCTGTTTAGGAAACCTTTTTTCCTTTTTTAAGCATCTGCCTTCCTCACATGTTGGAGATCTGCACATAGCTGCCTGGTAATTGGACATGGTCCAGGGGGTTGACTTGCAGCAAAAAATAATAAAAAATAATAATACATTATTTGGTTTCATTGTTCATTTTCACTAGTAAAAATAAAGTAGGATGAGTACCACTTTGGTTTTATGATCATTAATGGATTTACTATTTAACCTTTTTATTATTTAAATGGGTTCAAAGCCATAAATGAAGTGCTAATGACCTAGTTCTGGAATCAACCATACAACACAGAATATTCAATACACAAAACATACTTTCACACTAACTGTGATGGTAAGCCAGAATTTGTATAAAATGTATGCCATTTGCATCCATGCAGGTATGCCTTGCTTTGCTGTCCATATGGCACAATGCATTTTTGTTGATAAATAGGTAACATTATTGAAGTACAAGACATCTGTTCAAAGCTTTGATACTAATGCGCAACAGGGAATCCTACGAAATTCCAGATTACATTTTTACCACAAAATTCCCTGTCATCATGTAATTACTGTATATAAAATGGCATCCTTATTCAAAAGGACTTTCCAGAGAATTCCTCATGTTAATCCCCAATGAAGATGGGGATGCTCCACAGCTCTGACACACAAATTACCCAATACACCCTGCTTGCCATTCCTGCCCCAGAGATGGGCTAATCACTGACTAGCCTACATGATGCAACTCTGACATGAAAAAATAAATCAAAGTACGAAAATAATGAAAGGTACAGCTTTTATGTATTCCTTTTCATGTTTCCGCTGTGGCACTTTCATTTTGTTTCAACGGGTGTTATGAGTATATCATTTTTATGTCAATATTTTAAAATACATTTATGATATTGAGATGTTGTTGAGGTGCGCTCCTCCTTTTTGGGGGCACTTCCTTGTTTACAGTAAACAGCAGAAAGAAAGACGAGTTTGGTACAAAAGGGAACAGTGAGGGAATGGATGGCTAACCACTCCATTCTGTCCATGCTCGATGGGGACCCACTTTTCAATGGCTTTCTCATCAAAAAACAGCATGAGTACACAACAACTCCTCTCTGTCAAAGTATAAACAAACAATATGTTTTGGGTGAACTTCCTGCATAAGATGCAGGCCAAATATAAATATCAATTGTTTACTTTATAAATCATTTGAGCTGTTCAACAAACTCAAATTCTCGTAATCCGAGAGATCCACGTGCTCTTTGTAGAAGTACACAGACGACAAACTTTACAGTGATGATAGCTTGGTGCTCTGTCAAAGACAGAGACGACAGAGAAAGCCACTGTTTTTTTAGTTTGTTTGTTCCAACGCTCATTCATTCAGTCATTCATTCATCCAGTCATTCAGTCAGTCGTTCAGTCAGTCATTCATTCAGTCAGTCATTCATTCAGTCGTTCAGTCAGTCATTCATTCAGCCATTCATTCAGTCATTCATTCAGTCATTCATTCAGTCCTTCAGTCATTCATTTAATCAGTCATTCATTCAGCCATTCATTCATTCATTCACTAAGTGTGGGCCATATGAGTGTCTCTCTCCAGAGAGTTGTTGGAACGAGCAGCCTCGCTCACAGTAATGTCATTCCAATAAGGTATTTACAGGCAATTTTCATTCCAATTCAATTTGAAGCGAAACCTCAACCTGAATGCCTGACGTGGGTGGGAAAATCGCGAGGTTCAATTTGCAGTGATCAACTGAGTTGTGTGCACAAGAATGTATGTACACATTCTTCCTCAGTTGAGTGCACACGTGTGGCTGGCCATTAATGCACACGTGTGGATGGCCATTAATGGCTGTGTGCTGTGCAGAAATGTCCCCACAAGCCACATACGGTACCGGTGACATATGAGAAGATCTGGGACCTTGTCCTCACAATACGCATATACCTCATCTCGGGATCAACACACTTTTACATTTATGTCACAAAACTTTCTCAGCATTGTGATTGATTTATTGGGAGAAAATATGCACCCAGGGGATAACACGTTAAAGCAAAAGGAACTTGTTTCCAACGTGGTCCCCAATGGAATATACACAATATGGACAAAGAAATCTACTATTTTTCTGACATTGCGAGACCAATTGCGAATTGTTACTTACTTATAAGAAATATCAATAACTAAACAGTGAAAAAATTTAATGACATGATAAAAGCTTGCATGAAAAAAAAATGCACAACTAAAATGAGAATTGGGAAGAATCAAACATTTCATCAGCAAAAATATCTCCAACTCCATTGAGCGTTCAAAAAGTATATAAACCAAATAATAAAACGTTATGTTTTGTCAACCTTGAAAGCTGATAAGGACTGTAGCTGCCTTCTTAATTAAGCGAAGGAATGCCAGCCCTGAACAATCTGTAAAAAAATGTCATTTAACAAATCAAAGCACTTTGCCTGGAATGCCGTAACAATCTGTCAAATGTTTTCA
This sequence comes from Salvelinus namaycush, assembly GCF_016432855.1. NCBI lineage: Eukaryota > Metazoa > Chordata > Actinopteri > Salmoniformes > Salmonidae > Salvelinus > Salvelinus namaycush. The sequence continues at coordinate 9,734,230 of NC_052348.1, forward strand.
TTTAACGAATTAAGGCTGTTATGATGATTAACCTCCTCTTGCAGCATTTGATTTTCCATTCATGCAGGAAATGACATACCTAATCAGAATGTTATGTAACAGTATTTAATAAAGAGATTGTTCTTTTCAACTTTTCTTTTAAGCAGACTGGGGAAATATTTATGGAGCGTACCTAATGGGAAAAGACGATGTAAAATGTTGAAAGTTCGTAAAAGAATGATCAGAGAAGTCAAATTAAAGCCAAAACGAAAACATGAATTTAAGACTATTAAATAATTACAAATAAAAGATAACTAACATTGTTAGAATGTTTTTCAACCAAGTGGCTTTAAACCAAGTAGTATAGGCTTTTTTCAGGGTGTGTCCATGGCATAATCAATGTTTATGCATGGTGCATGTTTGAATGGCCAACACTGCCCATCTCAATGACAGCCCATTGTTCCTGAGCTTCTCACCCTCTCCTGCTTCTAAGACCACAGTGCACGCTGGTTCAAATCCCATTTTGGAGCAACGAGTGTGTGTGTGTGTGTGTGTGTGTGTGTGTGTGTGTGTGTGTGTGTGTGTGTGTGTGTGTGTGTGTGTGTGTGTGTGTGTAGGGGCTATGTGAGGTTAATGGAAAGTGACAAACCCAGATAGCCTCTCCATTCCATCTCATTGTTGAGCGTGTCGCCACGACGACACAGTGCCTCCGAATTCCTTGTTCTCCTTCAACAAGGTCACGGTTACGGGCAGTGCCATCTCTCTAGCCCTCTTTTTCTCTCCCTCTCTTTTGGTTCTCTCTCTCTAGCCATCTCACAAAACCATGTCAAACTTTCGCTCTTTTTCTCTCTTTCCATCTCTCGGTTTATAATTATTGAAACCGTTTGATAACCCTGCCAGACACGCCACGTCGCAACCTCCAAATTCCCGATGAGCCGTTAGTGAACTCGCCCACAAACGAATAACAAAGTGATTAACGGGGGAATGTCATTATTTGGGGGAGTGAAGACTCGGGTACATCAATGCTAAGCGGCAGCGTTTATAGTTGGTCAAGTCAAAAGGTCTAGGTACAGAAGGTTTAGGGAACAGCATGGGGTGGCACTTTAAAACGTAGCCTGCGTCTGTGTGCGTTTGTGTTCTTCTCCTCTCATCACTTTTAATTCTGATTAAAAAGGGGCCTAGTAATGAAGCATGCATAGACTAATTGGGGCTGTCAGCAAGGCAGAAGGAGACAAAGTACTTGACATTTGGAACAGGCTATGAAGGGATGACATTGTCAGACTACCGGTACACTGTGTTAAACATGTAGTGTGGGGGGAGAAAGTTTATGTTTCACTGAACTGTAAGAAACGTACGGCAAATGTATTGCTATTCAAAGACAAAGAAAGTCAGCCATGGCAGAGAGTGATGGTTAAAGGAATTATTGATGCTGAAACAGTTTAAAAATGTTAAGTTATTAACAAGCTCTAAACAGTTGTATTTTTTTGTCACTGAAAGAGCCAATTTGTCACCAAAAGTGCCACTACCTCAGTCACCAGTGTGGAAACAAACTCCCAACAATTCAACAAATTAATCATCACTAAGTTGAAACACTTCGTTACTGTCAGTCATTATGAACGTCAATTAGGGCCTTTTAAAACAAACGGCTCAATGGAGAAGAGAAAATAAATGACATCAGAAAGTGAAAAAGGCTGTTGTTGTGTAAGTCTCTCGTCGTCACTCAAAGGACTTGGCTTTGCTTCTTTAAGACAAACTCAATCGCAATACAGGGAAAGAGAGATACCTAGTCAGTTGTACAACTGAATGCATTCAACTGAAATGTGTCTTCCGCATTGAACCCAACCTATCTGAATCAGGTTACTACATTTAATAAAAGCTGACATATTCAGTACCTGACTACAATTTCTCCGGCTATGAGCACAGGGCCTGTCACATTTGCATTGTGTCGTATTGCTTTTATCTTAAAGATGGAATCTGCATTAGGGGATACAGCGCCACTGTGCTCCACCACCAGTTTTGGTTTTGGAGAGAAGACTGGCAGCATAGTAAAAAAAAAAAGAAGCATTTCTGTTAACAATGTACAGTGAAATGTTTACCTGCATAGGCATTTGAGCACTTTGAATTAGCCAGGCAATAACGCAGACACGGCAGCATGTTGTTTGTTAGAACTCTACATTGACCCCTACCATGTGTATCTTTACAGAGAGTCAGAACTCATTTTCATTCATGACCTTTTAAGAAGATATACACATGTACATTCTATATACTCAGACATCTTATACTATAATTATTGTATTATCTTTCTGGCTGCTTGTGAAGGGTGGTAAGTTCACAAAAAAATATAGGAAAAAGGCATACTTGTAATGGCAGCTAATGTCATTATTATGCAAATCAAGCTAAACTATTTGTATATGTATTTTGCCATTGAAGAGAGCTTTTCTCACAATAACAAATGCCTTCAAGGTCCTACTGATCAAACCAAACAATTAAATCATTCAAAAGGCAATCTCTACATTCAGGTATAATAGGGTATTAATCAAGTGGATCATTTAGTTGCCTGTTAGTTTAAATTGCATTAGGTAAAGACAACTCAGCAGGGTGTGTAAAATATACTGTAGGAGACTCAGATGGAAGTATATACAGGGACCTGATATTGTTTTCACTCTTTGGTCTTTTGACCAATCAAATCCACTCTGAAAAAGATCTGATGTGAAAAGATCTGGTGTGATTGGTCAAAACACCAATTAGTGGGAAAAAAAGATCAGAATTGGGCTGCCTGTGTAAACGCAGCCTAAGTAGCAACAATCTGGCACGTTACGCTTCGGACAAATCGATTCTCTAAATGTTTGATTATTTGTGTCCTTGCATGTAAAGCCATGAAAAAATACACATAACGTATCTTTCACAAAGTCCCCTCTCTGCTACGGAAAAAGTGATCGCATGAAACCAAAGAGAGAGGAAAAAGGGGAAAAAACTAAGTGGAACATAAGTAGAAGCAGCTAAAAGAGACACGCTTGTTGCTACTGTTGATAATGACACAGTCTGGGGCTAACGGCTGATGTAGATAATACCCGTGAATGGCACCGCGTGGAATAATGGAGTGTGGAACAGGTTCATCAGACACTCCGGGAGGAAGAATAAAAAAATAAAAAAACTTGAATTCATAAGACAAATTACAATTGTTATTTGTCACAGGTGGCTGGCAAGATACAGACGCCAAAGAACACAGATTAGGATCTGATTTGCTTAATGAACTGCACCCACTGAATAATTTGGATGGAAGTGTAAAACACTGAAAAGTTATCAAAGCACTGCGTGAATCAGATCAAATGAATCCGAGCTCTCTTCGGTTGCCGTACACTGTGATTTGAGGCAAGATTGGGTGCAAGCCAAATAAAGGATTTCAATGAACATAAGGTGATAAGCGGCATTAAGTGAAATGTGCACCAGAGAAACAGATCTTTTAAAAGAAACATTAGGGAATAAAAAAAAGGAAAACTTGGAATAAAAAGACATGGAAATTATTTTTTTAAAAGGTGATAAGATTAAGTTGATTAAAAGCTTGGCATACTCACAGTCTCACAACTTTGGAAGAAGGTCAACTACAACAGGTTTTCCCTTTCTCCAGCAGTTTGTTGGCATTCAATCTATAAAAATATACTGCAATTAAACCCACACCCTAAATATAAACAAACTAATTAAAATATCTTATATCGCACACCCAAACTATATTGTTTTGCACTGTTGCGAAATAACAAATATTTGAAGATGGGTCTGGACTGGCCAGTGGAAGTAAGGAAAGCTAACAACATAACTTATTCAGGGAGTTTATTGGTCAGTTAATTATTGATATCCCAATTAAGGGGAAGTAGAGAGTCTTGGGTACTATGTGGTACTTTACCAGTGCGGCTTTTTGTAAGTGCAGACACAGCCATGTGAAATGGAATGGAAATGGGAAAGGCGCCTTCCAGAACTTTCTTTGTACCAAGCATAAAATTCCTTGTCAGTTAAATCCATTACAGATGCGGATCTACCCATCAGCTAGACTGGAATCCTTTGCGGAGGTGCTTACATCATGTCAAGAGTGACCCTCCATTCCCCTTTCACCCAAAATAATAGACTTGGAGGAAATGCAAATCTGTCCAATTATTTGATGGGCATAATTATCTGTATATTTTTGTCATGATGTCATGATAATAGGAAAAGTTAATCCCAGGATTGCAAAAATGAACTTCTACAATGTTCAATGTAAAAGTAAAATTTGTAAAAGCATAAAAAACTGCATAAAAACTCCCAACAACAACAAAGTACTACTCTACTCCTCTAGACCAGGGACATAAACCATAATAATGGCCTTATAATAATCATTTGAATGAAAATCCTTCCAGTGAGGTCTAACTGTCCTTCAGCTTCTTCTCTCATCAGACCATGAGGGACATGGACGTGTCTGAGAGCTGAACCCAAAGACACAGTCTGACAAGGCTAAGGATAGAAATGTTGTCCGTAAGAAAAAGTCCAGGCTGAACCGGAGGCATTTTGAAAGGAGAGAGGTTTAAATAAGGATTGCTAGGTCTCAGTCTCAGAATAACATTCACAAGAAGACAAATTAGCCTCATTATCTTATCCAAACTTCATCAACTCCCAACAAAACATATGATCTGGTTCTCAGGATATTGCTAATGAACTGAGCAGGAAGCCAAACTAAGCAGATATCACTATGTCCAAGGAGACACTTTGGTTGCCGCCCAATAGCAACATGAAATTGGGAAAAACCTGATTGGGAAAATAAGGTTGCTTCTGCATCCACAAATGCATTCAGGCCTACATGTCGAGACTGCAAAACTGAATGGCAGTTAAAAAAAGAAAATATAAAAAAATTACCACAAATATGTAGCGACTACGTAACATAATATGTGACATATTATGTAAAAAATAAATAAAATGGCACCGGAGAAGAAGGCTGACTTTCTACCTGTCCCCGACGGATTGTGTTTTTTTGTTTGTTTATTTGCGTTGCTTGTAACTTATTTTTCAACTTATTTTGTACATAATGTTGCCGCTACCGTCTCTTATGACCGAAAATAACTTCTGGACATCAGGACTGCAATTATTCACCACGGACCAGCAGAATCCTTTTTTCCCTTTAACGAGTCTGACGAGCCCGACGCGAACGATCTACTGCTTTCTCTGGAACAGGCCCAGATCCCCGTGATTTGTGTGAGGAGGAGGTGGAGAAAAAGGGGCCAGAGAGCGGGCTTCTTCCTGAGAATTTGTAGGCGATTGAATAAACCCCCACTTCCTTCCATTCTGCTAGCAAACGTACAATCTTTGGAGGATAAAATAGATGACCTACGCGGAAGATTAAACTATCAACGGGACATTCAAAACTGTAAATATCTTATGCTTCACGGAGTCGTGGCTGAACGACGACTCTATCAACATACAGCTGGCTGGTTATACGCTATACTGGCAGGATAGAACAGCGGCGTCTGGTAAGACAAGGGGCTGTAGACCACACTATCTACCTAGAGAGTTTTCATCTGTATTTTTTGTAGCTGTTTACATATCACCACAGACTGAGGCTGGCACTAAGACAGCATTGAATGAGCTCTATTCTGCCATAAGCAAACAAGAAAACGCTCACCCAGGGGCGGCGCTCCTCGTAGCCGGGGTCTTTAATGCAGGGAAACTTAAATCAGTTTTACCAAATTTCGATAAGCATGTTAAACGTGCAACCAGAGGGAAAAAAACTCTGGACCACCTTTACTCCACACACAGAGACGCATACAAAGCTCTCCCTCACCTTCCATTTGGCAAATCTGACCATAATTCTATCCTACTGATTCCTGCTTACAAGCAAAAATTAAAGCAGGAAGCACCAGTGACTAGATCAATAAAAAAAGTGGTCAGATGAAGCAGATGCTAAGCTACAGGACTGTTTTGCTAGCACAGACTGGAATATGTTCTGGGATTCCTCCGATGGCATTGAGGAGTACACCACATCAGTCATTGGCTTTATCAATAAGTGCATCGATGACGTCGTCCCCACAGCGACCGTACGCCAAACCAGAAGCCATGGATTACAGGCAACATCCGCACTGAGCAAAAGGCTAGAGCTGCCGCTTTCAAGGAGCGGGACTCTAACCCGGAAGCTTGTAAGAAATCCCGCTATGCCCTCTTGTCACGATCGTCTATAGGAGAGAGTGAGGACCAAGGCGCAGCATGTGGAAAATAAGCCATCTTCTTTTATTTAGAAGAGAACCAACACAAAACGAAACCACTTTAACAAACTAACAAAATAACAAAACTGACGAACGTGAAGCTACGAATGAACTAGTGCATACATGCAACATAGAACATCGACATAGACACAGCGACAATCACCCACAAACAAACAGTGAGAAACAACCTCCCTATGTATGTCTCTCAATCAGAGGAAAACGAAAACACCTGTCTCTGATTGAGAGCCATACAAGGTCAATTAACCCTTTAACCCAACATAGACACACAACACATAGAAATGCCCACCCAGCTCACGCCCTGACCAATAAACACATACAAAACAAGAGAAAACAGGTCAGGAACGTGACATAACCCCCCCCTTAAGGTGCGAACGCCGGGCGCACCAGCACAAAGTCTAGGGGAGGGTCTGGGTGGGCATCTGACCACGGTGGTGGCTCAGGCTCCGGACGCTGTCCCCACACCACCATAGTCACTCCCCGCTTCTGTATCCCCCTCCCAATGACCACCCTCCAACTAAACCCACCTAAATGAAGGGGCAGCACCGGGATAAGGGGCAGCTCCGGGATAAGGGGCGGCAGCTCCGGGCTGAGGGACTCTGGCAGGTCCTGGCTGAGGGACTCTGGCAGGTCCTGGCTGAGGGACTCTGGCAGGTCCTGGCTGAGGGACTCTGGCAGGTCCTGGCTGAGGGACTCTGGCAGGTCCTGGCTGGACGGCTCTGGCAGGTCCTGGCTGGACGGCTCTGGCAGGTCCTGGCTGGACGGCTCTGGCAGGTCCTGGCTGGACGGCTCTGGCTGGTCCTGGCTGGACGGCTCTGGCTGGTCATGGCAGGACGGCTCTGGCTGGTCCTGGCTGGACGGCTCTGGCTGGTCATGGCTGGACGGCTCTGGCTGGTCCTGGCTGGACGGCTCTGGCTGGTCATGGCTGGACGGCTCTGGCTGGTCCTGGCTGGACGGCTCTGGCTGGTCCTGGCTGGACGGCTCTGGACAGACGGGCAGCTCTGTAGGGAGGAGACGGAGAGACAGCCTGGTGCGTGGTATAGGCACTGGCTGCGCTGGAGAGGAGGAAAGCTCTGACAGCGCTGGACAGGGGGGAGCAGCTGGAGAGAGAACCCGGAGAGACAGCCTGGTACGGGGGGCTGCCACCGGAGGACTGGTACATGGAGGTGGCACCGGGTATACCGGACCGTGAAGGAGGACACGTGCTCTTGAGCACCGAGCCTGCCCAACCCTACCAGGTTGAATGGTGCCCGTAGCCCTGCCAGTGCGGCGAGGTGGAATAGCCCGCACTGGGCTATGCTGGCGAACCGGGGACACCATCTGTAAGGCTGGTGCCATGTATGCCGGCCCGAGGAGACGCACTGGTGGCCAGATGCGTTGGGCCGGCTTCATGACATCCGGCTCGATGCCCAACCTAGCCCTCCCAGTGCGGCGAGGTGGAATAGCCCGCACTGGGCTAAGCACGCGTACTGGGGACACCGTGCGCTTTACCGCATAACACGGTGTCTGACCAGTACGACGCCCTCTCACTCCACGGTAAGCACGGGGAGTTGGCTCAGGTATCCTACCCGGCTTTGCCACACTCCTCGTGTGCCCCCCCCCAAGAAATTTTTGGGTCTGACTCTCGGGCTCCCAACCGCGTCGCCGCGCTGCCTCCTCATACCAGCGCCTCTCTGCCTTCGCTGCTTCCAACTCCGCCTTGGGACGGCGATATTCCCCTGGCTGAACCCAGGGTCCTTTACCGTCCAGGATCTCCTCCCAAGTCCAGGAGTCCTGGGTTTTCTCCCACTGCTGTCGCTGCCCTTTTCCTTGCTGCTTGATCCTAGGGTGGTGGGTGATTCTGTCACGATCGTCTATAGGAGAGAGTGAGGACCAAGGCGCAGCATGTGGAAAATAAGCCATCTTCTTTTATTTAGAAGAGAACCAACACAAAACGAAACCACTTTAACAAACTAACAAAATAACAAAACTGACGAACGTGAAGCTACGAATGAACTAGTGCATACATGCAACATAGAACATCGACATAGACACAGCGACAATCACCCACAAACAAACAGTGAGAAACAACCTCCCTATGTATGTCTCTCAATCAGAGGAAAACGAAAACACCTGTCTCTGATTGAGAGCCATACAAGGTCAATTAACCCTTTAACCCAACATAGAAACACAACACATAGAAATGCCCACCCAGCTCACGCCCTGACCAATAAACACATACAAAACAAGAGAAAACAGGTCAGGAACGTGACACCTCTGATGAAGCGTCAATACAGGACTAAGATCGAATCGTACTACACCGGCTCTGATGCTCGTCGGATGTGGCAGGGCTTGCAAACCATTACAGACTCGTTCGTAAGTAACGATTTCACTGTAAGGTCTACACCTGTTGTATTCGGCGCATGTGACTAATACAATTTGATTTGATTTAATTTGACATGTAAAAAGTCAGGAAGTGAACCAAAGCTCGACAGAATCAATCCATATAAAGTGTACAGGTTAATTGACCATGGTGACTAACTGAAAAAAGACTGATCTAACTGGTTTAGCGTCTGGATTTACACTGCTACGCTGCCCAAATGACAAAGATGGAAAATGGAGTGGTCCTGTGGACGCGGTTGGGCCATCATCAATAATACATGCCAAATTAGGCACAGAGGCATTATTCAAACAAAGGTCAACGGGAGCTGCTAATGATTTCTTGATGACGTCTTGAAAGGATCCCATTTTCTTTTTCTCTCAGGCGTTATGACTCAATACGATAACTAGAAATACACAGAAAAGTCAAGAAATATCCCTTTGTCATGTTTTGGATGATGTACAGCTACTGGTAATTAAATGTGTGGACGATGAATCAATGTGGAAAACGAATTGCATCAATGTAGAGGAATTTCAGGATTTCTTTGTTCTTTAAAAAAAAAAAAAAACTTTGAACCTAAATCCAATGACATGGTTCACATTCATGTTGATTTCAAGTAGAATTCAAATTAGTTGACAACTCAATCAAATGTGTATCAAAACTAGAAATTGAAATGACGTCTGTGCCCAGTGGCAAGAGATACTGTAGTACCAGGGCTGGTAAATTGTCAGAAATCCCTTTTCAAAACCATCTTTAAAAGCAAGGGATTAAAACTAACATGTATTACAGCTCTACTGCAGTATATTGCATGACAACCCCCAAAGAAATTCAGTTCAGCACCGATTTTAAAACCTTCAACTCCATTTAATCTCAGAAGCAAAAGACTGAGATCTCAGCAGGGATGGAGGTTGGCATCTTTGATCACTTGACTCTTAACAGCTCAGCGTCAAACATTACCACATCATAATACAAATCTTGGTCAACTCCAGGTAACCAAGTCTTTTATTGACACTCAGCTACTTCCTAAGGTCATGCCCTTCACATGCCAAATGTTCTATGTCAATTAAATGTCCACATGATGTCATTAATAAGGTAATATACATAACATTGGCATTTTTCCTGGGTAAATATACATGATGAATGAAAAAGGAAACCGCATACTGCTCTTGATAGTATCACCAATATTTAACAAGGTTACGTATCGGCCTCGCGGCCTTCGTCAGAGCTTTTGTGATTTTTTAAAATGGGCACCCTTATGTAGACCTGGCCCCAATATACATCAAATTGCATTCTAGTATTGAAATATATTTTACCGTAAATGTAGGCCTAAATTAAAGCACTAAGCACTAACCAATGTTTTCAAAGACGACCCAGAAAAGTGTCTAGTTCATAACAGCATCCACTTATTTTATCACAGTGTAATTACATACGGACCACTTATTTCCTGTTATAGTTGTCACATCCGCCCTCTCTTCACAGATGTATTGTGGAAGGCCTAGAGTAGGTCAGTGTTGCTGGATGCTGTCAGGGGGCTCAGAAGGACAACGTGTAACACCAAAACTCCATTCAACCTGGATGGATTTCTGCTCTGCTTTTTATAGAGCAATCACTGAGGCACACACACACACACACACACACACACACACGCACGCACGCACCCACACACACACACACACACACACACACACACACACACACACACACACACACACACACACACACACACACACACACACACACACACACACACACACACACACACACACACACACACACACACACACACACACACACACACACAGCAAGGGACAGGAGGAAAATAAGTTCACCACCCCCTATGTAATTGAAGGTGACACGGCATCTGAACGATCAACAACTTTCCCCTTAATCAGGCCCACCCATTAAAGGGATCACTAATCTAGCCGTTATATCAGATTATCACACATCGTTGCCCTAATGCAGCCACATGCATTATGTGCTGCATTAGTGCCAGCCACATGTATTATATATTTATCCACTGTTATAGAGAAAGAGAGAGCGAGAGCGAAAGAGAAAGAGAGAGCGCGAGAGAGAGTGAGAGAGAGTGAGAGAGAGAGAGAGAGTGAGAGAGAGTGAGAGAGAGAGAGAGAGAGAGAGTGAGAGAGAGAGAGAGAGAGAGAGAGAGAGAGAGAGAAAGAGAGAGAGAGAAAGAGAGAGAGAGAGAGAGAGAGAAAGAAAGAGAGAGCAAGAGCGAAAGAGAGAGCGAGAGAGCGCGAGAGAGCGCGAGAGAGCGCGAGAGAGCGCGAGAGAGAGCGAGAGAGAGCGAGAGAGAGCGAGAGAGAGTGAGAGAGTGAGAGAGTGAGAGAGAGAGAGAGAGAGAGAGAGAAAGATAAAACAGAGAGAGAGTATCAGGGGTATCTGGTTGGTGTGCCCGCAGTGTCAGTCACGTTGGGAGACTAACACCAGTCAGGCAGAAACACTCCAGATGCCACCCTCACTAAGGTCACGGGATGAAGGGTGTGTGTGTGTCTGCATGTGCGTGTGTGCGTGCGTGCATAAGTGTGTGCCTGCATGCGCGTGTAACTTCTTGTTTTGGCTGATGTGCTTGCCCAGATGCTCTCCAAAGTGTCTGGCCACAAAAATATAACCAGAGAAAATATATAAATATATTGTTTAAATATATAAATAACTACATGAAATAAAGCACCATGACCCAGGAGAGGGAGGGGGAGAGAGGGGTGCAGCGGCAGTGCCTTTGAGGTAAACCCATTAGAGCCCCCGGTAGAAATGGAAGGGGAGGAAGAGACACAGAGCATCATTCAGAATACAGGCGCTGTTCCAGAGCTGTCGAAAAATAAGCAGCTCTTTCGCACCATCGTACAGGGCTGGGGGACATGATGATGGGTTTGGATGAGCTCGCTTGAAATGGTTTCGAATGTAATTCAGTTGAAGCCCAGTATAGGAGCATTGCTCAGTGCAACTTTTTCTTCATGCAATACAAACCTACTGCAAGACACAATACCCTACACACCAAATACTGTATTTACAACTTTTTCTTTGCATTCACACAACAATGAAACAACCCTACACACTAACACACAATCATACTACAATTGTATACAGCCCTGGACACCAGAGACACTGTTACAGTCTTTAGTTTTTCTCTCCATTTCGAGGTTAGTTTTGGACGCGTACGTCCTGATTAGGGGTGGCACGCACTGATTGGAGTCAACTCGTTAGTCAGGATGTGTTTCACCTGTGCTGGTCCAGCTGGTTTTTAAGAGCTGCTGGCCCAGTGTATTAGTTGGAGAGGAGATGTTGGGAGAGTTAGAGATTTCCTCAAAATACACCGCTTCGATACAGCTACAGCCGGAAGTGACGCTTTCGTAGTATGTTAGGAGAACTTATGCAGCAGGTTATGATAATTAACGTAGCAGGTTAGGAGAATTAGGTTAGGGTTAGCGAAAATGCTCTCTCAACCTGCTACAGAAAGTCACTTCCGGACGTAGCTGTATTGAAGTGGCATATTTAGCTTACATCAGCTCTTCCACTTCAGGCCTAAATCTGGCTTTTTTCCCCTTTAGTTGGTCTATGTTCTTTTTAACTCCTTATCTTAAGTTGGTGGGAATTTTTCCTTTCGTTTGTCTTTTCTAATGCAAATCGAGTGGGCGTCCATCGTGGGTGTCTTTAGGACCATTTTCTTGTTCTTTGCCAACTTTCAGTGGGCACCCCCATTGATGTCTTTCAGAACCCGTTTGAAACCCCTTTCTGTTTTGGTTTGGTTGTCGAAGTGACTCCTTTGTTAGTTCCCTTTTCTGAGCGACGACATCTAGATGTGTCTTCAGGGAACGTAACTCAAACAACAATAGCCATACACTATGGTCCACTATGAATCCCACACAACCACACAGCAACTGAACACAACAGTACACAGAGACACACAACACGACACACACTTCAGAAAGCTGAATTACAAAGACCCTACAGTATATGCTTCGGAACTCTCTGGAAACAAAGGTTCCAGAACAGTAATACACAAAACCCTGATGGTGTAACACTGCATTATGCTGCTTGTGGTAATACACGTATGTTAAAACAATCCATTTCAAAGGCTTGTTGCATTATTGATACAGATTGAGAGAACCCTTGGGCAGTGGAGACGTAAATGCCTCATCTAAATTCACCGCCGAATGTACATACCAGTGTGCCCTGCTGCGCGTAACCACGTGTAACTGTATCTCAATGCATCGTTTTTTTTATATTAGGTATATATTTTTCAGTATTTTACGACTGCGGGGGAGCCGGAGCCGGAGGTGAATTGAGGACTGCATATTTCTAGTGGAATTTCCTAGTAGCTAAATAAATGTGCCTTGTGCAGTTATTGGATTTCTGGAGCATTAAATAAGCTACCTGAGGAGATGTACAGTATTGTATGATAGAATAGGTTTCAAACGCTGTCATTGCTGAGCTTCCTGACACACTATAAAATAAAATATGTCACTACAGAGAAAGTGTTCTGTCTGGGTCGTTCCTTCTTCGGCACTAACATACAAAGATAAAACAAAAGTTAAAAAGTATGTCGAGATCATTATCTTGCAATAAGCTATGTTGGATATGGATGACAACATTTAAAGTGTCGTACTTTAATACAAACACTATACAAATAGAAATCCTCATTATCGTAAACAACTGTAAAAAAGAAAAAAAAGAAGCAGTATCTAATTAAATATCACTATATGAACGTGGCTTTGTAGTGTTTCCTTTAATCATGAGTTTGAGGTTCGATAGGTCAATGAAGCCAACAAAGCACTCTTTGCCGGTGCTAGAAAACAGATTATGGCTTCAGATATGAATGATACCGTGTATTAAAATGAAAAGCAATACTGATCTTATTGTACACAACAAAGCCACACATTTTAAAGGACTTGCTGTATTCTACACTTGACATCTATAGTGTCGAGGTATACATGGCATACAGTGGGAGCATATATTGTATATTAAGAAAAGAACCCTATAAAACACAATATGATGATTTAAACAATGTTACAACATCCAGAAGCTCAAATCTACTGTACGACCCCCATTTAAAGAACTTCTTGAAATATCTTTTAGTAGTATGTTATGATGTCAGATACACGGTTGTAGAACTACACTGTTTGAATAACTACACTGTTTGTATTCAGCCATATTCCCAGTCACCTTGCCATGATTAAATGCAATGGTTCGTGCTTTCAGTTTTGCGCAAATGCTGCCATCTATCCACGGTTTCTGGTTAGGGTAGGTTTTAATAGTCACAGTGGGTCCAACATCTCCTATACACTTCCTGATAAACTCAGTCACCATATCAGTGTATTCATGTTATTCTCGGAGGTTACCCGGAACATATCCCAGTCCGTGTGATCAAAACAATCTTGAAGCATGGATTCTGATTGGTCAGACCAGCGTTGAATAGTCCTTGGCACGGGTACTTCCTATTTGAGTTTCTGCCTATAGGAAGGGAGCAGCAAAATGGAGTCCTGATCAGATTTTCCGAAGGGAGGGCAGGGGAGGGCCTTGTAGGCATCCCGGAAGTTGGAGTAGCAGTGGGCGAGTGTTTTAGCAGCGCGAGTACTACAGTCAATGTGTTGATAGAACTTAGGTTACGGTTTTCTCAAATTTGCTTTGTAAAAATCCCCAGCTACAACAAATATGTGGTTTTCAGTTCGGCGTCGTAACCAACGTCAGTGAACAGATGCACACTTTCCATGGCCACTGTCACACTGGAGAAGTTTCCTCTTCACGGATGAATCCCGGTTTCAACTGTACCAGGCAGATAGCAGACAGCGTGTATGGCGTTGTGTGGGCGAGTGGTTTGCTGATGTCAACGTTGTGAACAGAGTGCCCCATGGTGGCGGTGGGGTTATGGTATGGGCAGGCAAAAGCTACGGACAATGAACACAATTGCATTTTATCGATGGCAATTTGAATGCACAGAGTGACGAGATCCTGAGGCCCATTATCGTGCCATTTACCCACTGCCATCACCTCATGTTTCACTATAATAATGCACGGACCCATGTCGTTCTGTACACAATTCCTGGAAGCTGAAAATGTCCCAGTTCTTCCGTGGCCTGCCGACTCACCAGACATGTCACCCATTGAGCATGTTTGGGATGCTCTGAACGTGTAAGACAGCGTGTTCCAGTTCCCGCCAATATCCAGCAATTTCGCACAGCCATTGAAGAGGAGTGGGACAACATTCCACAGGCCACAATTAACAGCCTGATCAACTCTATGTGAAGGAGATGTGTCTCGCCGTATGAGGCAAATGGTGTTCACACCAGATACTGACACGCCCTACCTTATTTGAAGGTATCTGTGACCAACAGATGCATATCTGTATTACCAGTCATGTGAAATCCATAGATTAGGGCCTAATGAATTGATTTCAATTGACTGATTTCCTTATATTTCCTTATATGAACTGTAACTTTTTGAAATTGTTGCACGTTGCGTGTATATTTATGTTCAGTGTATATGCAGAACATACACTATATATACAAAAGTATGTGGACGCCCCTTCAAATGAGTGGATTTAGCTATTTCAGCCACACCCGTCGCTGACAGGTGTATAAAATCGAGCACACAGCCATGAATTCTCCATAGACAAACATTGGCAGTAGAATGGCCTTATTGAAGAGCTTAGTGACATCACCACAATAACTGTTCGTTGGGAGCTTCATGAAATGGGTTTCCATGGATGAGCAGCCGCACACAAGCCTAAGATCACCATGCTGGAGTGGAGTAAATTGTGCCGACATTGGACTCCAGAGCAGTGAAAACGCGTTCTCTGGAGCGATGAATCACACTTCACCATCTGGCAGTCCGACGGATGAATCTGGATTTGGCGGATGCCAGGAGAAGGCTACCTGCCCCAATGCATAGTGCCAACTGTAAAGTTTGGTGGGGGAGGAATAATGATCTGGGACTGTTTTTCAGGGTTCGGGCTAGACCCCTTAGTTCCAGTGTAGGGAAATCTTAATGCTTAATGCTACAATCTTAATGCTATAGTATAATGACATTCTAGATGATTCTGTGCTTCCAACTTTGTGGCAACAGTTTGAGGAAGGCCCTTTCCTGTTTCACCATGACAATGACCCTGTGCACAAAGTGAGGTCCATACAGAGATGGTCAATACAGAAATGGTCTCACTAATGCTCATTGCTGAATGGAAGCAAGGCCCCGCAGCAATGTTCCAACTTCTAGTGGAACCACCCCTGGTATAACACAGACATGGTATTGTGACCTTTCGGCTTTGAAACCAGTCTGTTTGAATTGCCCGAGGCAGCGAGGTTAGGATAGATGGGTAACACACAGTGACAATGACAAATACATAAGTGCAAATGATGCTATAGTATGTGGCCTTCGAAGAGAGAGAGAGAGAGAGAGAGAGAAACAGAGAGAGAGAGAAACAGAGAGTGACAGACAGACAGACAGACAGACAGACAGACAGACAGACAGACAGACAGACAGACAGACAGACAGACAGACAGACAGACAGACAGACAGACAGACAGACAGACAGACAGACAGACAGACAGACAGACAGACAGACAGACAGACAGACAGACAGACAGACAGACAGACAGAGCGAGACAGAGAGAGCGAGACAGAGAGAGAGAGAGAGAGAGACAGAGAGAGAGAGAGAGAGAGAGAGAGACAGAGACAGAGACAGAGAGACAGAAAGAGAGAGAGAGACAAAAAGAGAGAGAGAGACAGAGACAGAGAGAGAGAGCGCTAGGGGAATTAATGAATACTGCTGCTGTGACTGAAATGCGATGATAAAAAGAGGAGCCGCCATAATAATAATTACAGATGAACTTTGACCTTTGGATAGCCAGTTTACACAACCCTTTGGCCCCGGGGATTTGCTCATCCCTATTGATTTAAGTGGGGGCCGCTAGACATGTAAGTTGGCCACTTAGCGTGAGCCACGTCCAACCTGAACTAGGTAAATTAATGGATAGGAAATGCAAATCCCCGACACGATATGCAAACAATCACCTGCAACGTGTGTGTGTAGGACCGTGGAGAATGCTTGACCCTGATTGGTGTGTGTGTGTGTGTGTGTGAATGGAAAACATTACAATGATTCACAGGGATGATTCCCAGTGATGATTCCCAGTGATGATTCTTCCGGTGTTCTGCACACTGCGCACCGCATAAAGGATAAAAAAAAAAATCAATACATCATATTAGATAACGTTATCCCAGCAATAAAAATAACCCACGAGCAGTAAATGAATAAACACATACAGATAAATGAAATAGAAGGCGTTTGAACCTGGTCTGACATAAAGAGAACAGTCAAGTATTGAGAGATATTTGCCTACACACAATCTATATACATACGTGAGCTTTTCTATATGTCTAGAGATAAATATTTGTAGAATGTAATTACAGATATCTCTTTTTCTTTTATTCCAGGCTTTATCTACATATTCAGCAAACGGAAATACACAATGGACAAAAAAACATTTAAGTTTCTCCTCATCGCTTAGCAACAATGTGTGTGTGTGTGTGTGTCTGTGTGTATGTGTGTGTCTGTCTGTCTGTGTATGTGTGTTTGTGTGTGTGTGTGATTAAATGAGTAATTGGTAGTCATAATGCATGTGACAACAGCCGGGGTCAAATGTCACCCTGCCGCACCATGTCAAACCAGATGAGTCAAAGCATGGCTGATCGCTGACACGCTCTAACCTCCGCTTGTTCAAGTCCCCTCAGACTCAGCCTGGTCTCCCTCGGGTCCCCACTTAACCACTCACAGACACTCTGGTCTCATGCACCATGAGTAGCAAGACGTTCATATTAATCACCAGGGCCCAGATTGACTCAAACGCAGCTAAATAGTGCCCTCTTGTTTACTTACATTGCATGATTTAACTTTAATTAGACAATATCTGCTGTGGTGTCTGTGGAAAATCTGTATTGTAAACCACACTAATGATTGAAATTATTTAAATATAAATTGCCTATGTAATATCCTTTGTATTAGCTGGCTCCTTCAATTTACCTAACACTTTGTTCAAAGCAAACAGTTTGTTTCCCCACACATTATGAGGAATAGTTAGACTTTTTTTACAATGTATAAGGTCATATACTTCCTACCCAAAATGGCCAAAAGGCTAACCACACTTCCAAAAGGCTAACCACACTTCCAAAAGGCTAACCACACTTCCAAAAGGCTAACCACACTTCCAAAAGGCTAACCACACTTCCAAAAGGCTAACCATACTTCCAAAAGGCTAACCACACTTCCAAAAGAGCTGCACAACTTCCATTAGAGCACCTTATCTAACAAACAGTCTACTCATTTAGGCCACCAGTTTTACTATCCTTTCCGTCCGGCGTTCATTGTCTCTTACCCAAAGCCTTCGGACATTTCCTTGTAGAAAAGCTCTTAGCAGTAATTGCTTTAACGTTTGTTCCAGGTCGAGTGGTTAAGTGTGAATAATGTGTCAAAACTGTACAGTAACGCTGTCTATGGACCAATTAGCACTTAGTCCCCGATTATCCCCACACAAGAGCGCATCACCATGAACCCGAAACATAATAATAAAAGAACGGGGTCAGAGGATGGGATGGAGTGGAGTATTTTGGGAGGGGCACCTGGTTAACAGGAAAAGGAGGTTTAGTCAGTTAGACTACACCTTAGATAATAAGAGATTCATCTTGAACTTTTACAATTGTCTGGCAATCGCCTCTATCGCTGTAAAATTCTCAAAAGATATGTGCAAACTTTGGGGAAATACAATTGGAAATCATGTGTTGGCTTTCAAATGTATACCGTTATTTATTCGTAAATTGTATTTGCCTGAGTTAAACAAATCCCACAGAACAGGATGCACCTTCTTGACCTTTAAGATGCCAACACATCATTAACAACTACTCAAGCCCAGGTACTCAGATACCCATAGATGTTGACCCACTGAGAACCCAACGTATTCCCACAATGGCCCATTACCCTCGGTCAAGTATTATTGAAAACCAAATTCAATAAAATCATCTATTTTCCCTCACGTCTCTCTCTCCTTCTTTCACTAAGAAGCATTTTGACCTTCAAGAGGGTGGGAGATAATTACCAATAGAGAATATGAACACGACTAACAGAGAGAACCAGTCGTACCCGTAGCGTGGATGGCAGGAGGTAGAAGCCAGGGCATACGTATTCATATTGCCGTATAGATAATGAATATATTTCTCAGATGAGAGAGGACTCATTGGGCTAGTTGATAGACTACCACGGAGAACAGGAGCAGCAGGGAGTTGAGATAATTGCGTCAGAATGATGGTCACCCACGACAATGGACGACTTTGTTCCTTCTTTTAAATTAGTAGGTTCACAGTGGTTCTGAACACTATTTCATGTGTGTTCTTTAAAAAGGAGAGAGGAGTGGCAGGAGACTTTGGTCTCTGGGCTGGGCTAATACTTGGTTATGCTACTGCTGTAAAAGTATCTTTCATATTGTGTAAAGATGAGGAGACTTCAAAAACTAGATACATCAAATATGCATGTGTAATATAATATTTTGTATGATATATGAACTGTTAACAGAAGGGGTATTTGTGCCTTCACATGGGTTAAGTGTGATCAATAGATATATTCCTCCAAGCCTAACACACTTTTCAATTACAATGAATAAATAACGTCACCAATCAAGGACAAAGACGTGTAAAAGTCTCCTCTTTCTTGTCTTTTTCACAAGGAGAGCAGAGAACGGGCGAGGTTTCTTTTCACAAAGTCTTTCAGGCACCATCTTCAGTCGAGAGGTGCTCTCAACCCTCCTTTCTTGCTCTTTTGACCCCCTTTTATTTCCCGTCTTTTTTTTGGCACTCGTGTGACGCTCGGAGTATGTACCAATTCCCCTGATAACAATTCTTACTTAATACCAAATCATGAGATTTAATATCAGTCTTTAGTAATTTAGTCTACGTTTGTCAGTCACAAGCACATTCAGAGCTATGACTGTCTATTTTCATTATATCAGGTCACTTCCCCACAATGAAGATAGACACAGTGTTCATTTCCAAGCAGGCCAACTGTAGACACACTTGAAAGCACATAAGTCAGTTGAATGAGGTACTATCAGGCTGTAATCATATCGTTTCTACTGTTAGGATGGCAACTGGTTAGGAAACTGTGACACTGGCAGGGAGGAGGAGGAAGGAGTGGCGAGGAGGAAAAACAAGAAGAACAGATGTGGAGGAAGAGAGCGAGCAGGTGATTGGGTGTGTGTGTGTTTAATTGTATGTGTGTGTGTTTAATTGTATGTGTGTGTATGTTTAATTGTATGTGTGTGTGTTTAATTGTATGTGTGTGTTTGTGTGTGTGTCTGTGTGTGTGTGTATAGACAGCAGGCATCTGGTCCTCATTCATGTCTTCATCATTGGGTTAATTATCTACTCACCGTAGCTCCCCCAACTATACATAAACTACATATGTACATTAGACTATACCAGTGCAGGCTGTTGAGGGGAGGACGGCTCATAATAATGGCTGGAATGGAATAAATGGAATGGTATCAAACATGGTTTTCATGTCTTTGATACCATTCCATTTACTCCATTCCAGCCATTATTATGAGCCGTCCTCCCCTCAACAGCCTCCACTGGTATAGTCTAATGTACATATGCAGTTTATGTATACTATACTGTGTTAACATGATACTGTATATGTTTTTGCTATTATGCTGCAGTAGCTTTCATGCGATACAAACCTTTCATTTAGTCCTGCAAGAGCTACTACAACTACAGATGTGGGATCTTGTATTTGAGCCAGTTTGCTACAGCAGGGAAATACTCCTGCAGCAACTGGAAATGTCAATTATTATGCGGATTATAATTAAATGGACATTTCTGTCGGGGTTGATACATTTTTTAAAGTGTAAATTACAAACTAACTTCAGAAGCCTTTTTTAAACCTCAAATAAACTACAATTTTAAAATGAAAGTTGTCAGGCTGAGCAAATTAAGATCCTACAGCTGTATTATGCTAGCCTTCATTTTAAAGTAAAGGTGACTAGAAACAGATACATTCATATTCCCGGTATATAATACTTTTAAAAGCTTGCACAGTAAAAAAAATATCTATATATAAAAATAAAAATACACCAGATAGGTGAAGAGTATTGTTTTACAGGGTCAGTCATAGTGCCACAGAGTCCCTGGAGCAAATTAGGGTTAAGTATTTTGCTCAAGGGCACATCGACAGACTTTTCACCTTGTCAGCTCAGGTATTCGAACCAGCGACCTTTTGATTACTTGCCCAGTGCTCTAACTGCTAGGCTATCTGCCGTAAAATATTGACGTAACTGTGGACACGTCTGTATGGATAACTCAACCAGTATGTCTGATTCACTATGCCTGAACTGTGACCTGTCCCTACACACTGATTGAAAAGTGTAGCTGAAAACATCCGAAACGGAAACGTATGCACGCCCGCACACACACACACATGTCCAAAGGGGCATGGGTAGATGTGAGGTTCAACTGAGTCACCTCTCCCGGGGCTGGATGAGCATGTTAGCTAGCACTCCCTTTTTCTGCCAATAAAGTGCTGTCACAATCCATTTTGATCATATCTCTCCCTCTGACACGATAGTTTGTGTCCCCTTGTCACCAGGGGTTGGAACCGGTTACAGGATCAGAACCAGGAATGAAAGTGATCTACACTGTTCCCGGAACAGAACCGTCATTTTAAAAGCATGGGAACCGGTTTATACGTTATTTTACGTTCTGGGCATTTTTTTTCAGTCTCACTAAAAAAACGCAACAATGCGCCTATACAAAGCCCTCACTCTGTCGTCAAACTCATTCCAATGTCTGCATGAATGGATAAACTTTTTCAATGCTAATTGAGGATAATGTAGTCATCACGTTTCATATTGGATGTATTAACTACAAAAAGATAAGATGTGTTTTTATTTTAATTCTGGTGCCGCTACGCACACACAAACCTGTTAGCTAGGTCCAACGTTAAGCCAACAGTCAGAATTTTAAAGACATTCAAAGTTCCTTCATAGAAGCCGCTCCTCTGTAGGTATAATACATACTCCTCTGTATGTATAATACAGTGGGCCTAATTCAGGCAAGCTTCCTCCTCCTCCTCCTCCTCCTCCACCACCCTCTCTAGCGCTCTCCCAATCCGCAAAATGTCAGTCGCATCTCGCGCCCTACACTTGTCTGTCCAATGCATGTAAACAATAGCTTGCCCGCTCCATAGCAAGCGGCTCTATCCGCACTGATTGGTGAAGTAATTTAATATGTTGAGCTAAATGTAAAAAAAAAATGTGTTACAGAGGTTTAAAAGGGAACAGAAAGGAACGATATCAACCGGAACTTTCCTTTGGTTCGAACTGGTTCAGAACTTTATTTTGATGGATGGAACAGTGGAACGGAGAGAAAAAAAATCATAGTTCTGTTCAGAACTAAATTCTTGGATTTTTTGGGCGGTTCCAAACCCTGCTTGTCACTGTCTGTGTCGAGATACAGCATACAACACGTCATACACAAAACAGCAACTATGTAAAGACAAACCCTGCTTGTCACTGTCTGTGTCGAGATACAGCATACAACACGTCATACACAAAACAGCAACTATGTAAAGACAAACCCTGCTTGTCACTGTCTGTGTCGAGATACAGCATACAACACGTCATACACAAAACAGCAACTATGTAAAGACAAGACAGCACACAAAAATTTAAAGAAAGCAGACTCATATCTGGGATCCGGGTAGAGTCGGTTTTTGGTAAAGAAATTAAAGGAAAAGGGATTTAAAGAAAAGGAAGGTTTGTGGGCAAATCAAAAGCGAGGCACACAAATGATTGGGATGCCTAATTAAATGTGGAGTGTAGGCCTGTTGCTAAGGCAAAAATTAGATTTGGGGAGCCAAGTGGGGAGGGAGGCTAGGGATTGACCAGGATACAAGGGTGGAACTTCCTGTGGTGCTGGAAATATTCAGCACTAAAAATCTCCTCCAAACTGCAATGGGAGTTTATTGTGGTGCCCGAGCCTTCCTCCTGAAAAGACCTTTCAACTCTGGTATGGTTAATTGTGGCATTCACGACATGCTGAGAGGAGACTTCCATTAGTGAGACCATATCGCCACCATAACCCAGAATATTCCGTTATATTAAAGAACCGTCCACTATAAAAAAAAAAGAAATCCCTCCCAAAATGTACAGTACAGGGATCTAATTCAATTCGGACGTAACGCGACTAACCGGCTCATGTTAATAACCATTGTCTCCGACACTGAGTTACGCTAACCGCTAAACATGGCATTGTCTAACAACAACTTTCATATACTAATCTTACACCATTTTCACCCAGTACTCTCCTAACATCCCTCTTCCTCCTCTGACCCAATTTTATACATTTTTTTGGAGAAATGACAAACAGACCATTAGCATAATAGATTTTTCATGCATTCCTCATTAATTAATATCGCATCTGCACATGCTGCAGAGTCGTCAGAGCAACTCTACAGGAGGTCCAATCAGACCCACAACGATAAAGAAGGAAAAAAGGGAAATTAAGAAAAAATGAAAAACACTCCACCACCACCACCATCCTAAAATCCCTCCCAAAAAGCTTTGGCTGGCATGGGCACAAACTTTTGGAATTAAAACCATAGTGTTTTACTCATTATTTTAATTAGTGTTTTTATGCATTCACTTTTATGGAGATAGGAAGGGACCCCTGACAGAGACCTGAGACTGGGAGAGATAACCGTGTGACTTCAGAGGAACCTTAATTTTACAGCAGCCGCCTCTCTCTCTCTCTGGTAGCGTAACGAACTAACAAGCGAACGAGTACCGGTGCTTCATGCGAAATGAAGACCATATTTCAGAGACGTTTCTCTAGCTCTCTCTCTTTATCCCTCTCCCTCTCTCTTTATCCCTCTCCCTCACTCTCTCCAACTCTTTATTCCTCTCTCTCTCTCTCTGTTGCATATGTATAACCAATACCTTATTGTGCACCGAAATGTGTGTAGCATCTAGCAAGTCATGTGGTTGTCAATATGAGTTAATATGCAACAGCAGTGTTGTTCCGGGTCTGATAAAGTGTTGTTTTGTGGTGTGTGTGTGTGTGTGTGTGTGTGTGTGTGCATTCGTACCCATGTGTAAGTGTGTGTTTCAGTGTTACCAATGTATCAGGTTAATGTTAACGTGTGGCACAACCCTTGATGGGGACGTGATGAGTGTGTAAATGTGGAGGAAGGACAATATAACGACCACAATTACCTCTGATTCTCTCTGGCTGGAAAGGAGTGCACAATCAGAAATGATGACTCTCTGCCCTGCACATTATTTGCATAATAATAAAATCCCTATCTTAAATGAGTTGCCTCTCAAAACTATTTTTCTTTCTCTGGCTGACAAAGAGGAGGAGGACAATTGATTCCACGGCACAGTGTGCAGCCACCTCTCCGAAACATCACAATTTGGGGACCGAATACAGGGTAAGGCAGCACCTGCAAAGAACAATTTGGTTTAATGTGTGTGCGTGTGTGTCTAATCACGGAGTGTGAATATGTGTGTCCGAGTATGTGTTAATGTGTATATGACGTGTGTGTGTGTGTCTGCTAGACTGTGTGTAACATTAGAATGTGTGTGTGTGCGTGCATTTGTCTGTGTGTGTGTGTGTGTGTCTGCCAGCACACCGGCATCTCCCTGTGATTACTCAAGTGTCACCACGACCAAACAAAATCACCCTCTGGTGAATGTGACCATCTTGCCTCCCCTGCCCCTCCATCCCTCCATCCCTTCATCTCCTAACAGAGGAGAGGGAAGAGAACGCCAGGGGAACAACACCGCAGAGAGAAGTGACAAGACAGAACATACCACGGGGCTGTGCACAATACGCAGTCCCAGTCCTGCACCGCCACAATGTTTTCATGACGACTGGTTCTCTGAGCTGTGAGCTCCAGAGGGGCTGTGTACGGTGGACAGCGCGGCCGGGTGAAAGTGTCTCCGGGTGGGACTGGGAGAGATCGCCCCTCTCTATGGGTGTGATGGATGGGCTTGCCATGGCAGTGGACAGGTAATACAGCCTGTTGGAGAATAGATACAGAAATCCATAGGGGAGCAGATAACTAGAGGAGGTGACTTAAAGAACCCCTGGATCGTTTGTGTGTGTGTGTGTGTGTGTGTGTGTGCATATGTGTGTGTGTGTGTTTTCATTCAGTAACCATCAGGGAACTAAAGGAACATGACATCAATCAGTTCCAACAGCTGATTGATGACGTTTGATATCAATGTTTGCTATGGTGCCGTGACAACAATGAATGAATGAACCATACCGGTGTTGGATTTTTTTCCTCCTTAATATGAATATAAATGTGTGTCTTAAAAGCCCTTCAAATTGCTATTCATTTCATCCAAATGTCATCTTCAAGTCAAGGCTGTCATAACAATACACTCCCACACATGAATGAGACACAAAATGTGATTGTAATTCATCATATGAAAACGCCACGTCCTTGTGAAAGACCATGCAGCGGCATTACATTCCCTCCACAACATGGAATAACCTGGATACAACCCCTCCCTTCCTGAACAGTGAGTGTCCTAGAATCAACTTTGATCCTTCTTGTATGACTCAAGCTGCTGGCACCTAGTATAACACACTCCAATACACAGTGTACAAAACCTTTGGAACACCTGCTCATTCCATGACAGACTGACCAGGTGAATCCAGGTGAAAGCTATGTCTTATTGATGTCAGCTGTTAAATCCACTTCAATCAGTGTAGATGAAGGGGAGGAGACAGGTTAAAGAAGGATGTTTAAGCCTGGAGACAATTGAGACATGGATTGTGTATGTGTGCCATTCAAGGGGTGAATGGGAAAGACAAAATATGTAAGTGCCTTTGAAGGAGGTATGGTAGTAGGTGCCAGGCGCACCGGTTTGTGTCAAGAGCTGCAACGCTGCTGTGTTTTTCACGCTCAACAGTTATCCGTGTGTATCAAGAACGGTCCACCACCCAAAGGACATCCAGCCAACTTGACACAACTGTGGGAAGCATTGGAGTCAACATGGGCCAGCATCCCTGTGGAACACTTTCGACACCTTACAGAGTCTATGCCCGATGAAATGACGCTGTTCTGAGGGCAAAAGGGGGTGCAACTCAATATTAGGAAGGTGTTCCTAATGTTTTGTACACTCAGTGTATATACAATACAGTTTTAAAATCTTTCCTCTTGGTGTAAATCCAAACATAACATGAAGACAGTACAGTGACATATGCTAACACACTGTTTATTGTTTATTATAAACTGGGTGGGTCGAGCCCTGAATGCTGATTGGCTGAAAGCCATGGCATATGAAACCGTATAACATTTATTTTTACTGTTCTAATTATGTTTGTAACCAGTTTACAATAGCAATAATGCACCTCTGGGCTTTGCTGTATCCAAGAACAGCCCTTAGCCGTAGTATATTGGCCATATACCACACTCCCTCATGCCATATTGTTTTACTATACAGTAACAACGTGCTTCAGTGATTAAATGTTAGGCTCTTATTTACATTTTTTAACCCAGTGCCATGTTATTCCTGAGCACCATATACCCTGGTCCATAATCTCCCCTGCTGTGTTCCACTATGAGAAACCTGAATCCTACCTCCCTTTACCCTTCTTGACTGAACCTAGTGAGAGTCCTGAACCAGTCCCTGTGTGCTCCTTCTTGACTGAACCTAGTGAGAGTCCTGAACCAGTCCCTGTGTGCTCCTTCTTGACTGAACCTAGTGAGAGTCCTGAACCAGTCCCTGTGTGTTCCTTCTTGACTGAACCTAGTGAGAGTCCTGAACCAGTCCCTGTGTGCTCCTTCTTGACTGAACCTAGTGAGAGTCCTGAACCAGTCCCTGTGTGCTCCTTCTTGACTGAACCTAGTGAGAGTCCTGAACCAGTCCCTGTGTGTTCTTTCTTGACTGAACCTAGTGAGAGTCCTGAACCAGTCCCTGTGTGTTCCTTCTTGACTGAACCTAGTGAGAGTCCTGAACCAGTCCATGTGTGCTCCTTCTTGACTGAACCTAGTGAGAGTCCTGAACCAGTCCCTGTGTGCTCCTTCTTGACTGAACCTAGTGAGAGTCCTGAACCAGTCCCTGTGTGCTCCTTCTTGACTGAACCTAGTGAGAGTCCTGAACCAGTCCCTGTGTGTTCCTTCTTGACTGAACCTAGCGAGAGTCCTGAACCAGTCCCTGTGTGTTCCTTCTTGACTGAACCTAGTGAGAGTCCTGAACCAGTCCCTGTGTGTTCCTTCTTGGCTGAACCTAGTGAGAGTCCTGAACCAGTCCCTGTGTGTTCCTTCTTGACTGAACCTAGTGAGAGTCCTGAACCAGTCCCTGTGTGTTCCTTCTTGACTGAACCTAGTGAGAGTCCTGAACCAGTCCCTGTGTGCTCCTTCTTGACTGAACCTAGTGAGAGTCCTGAACCAGTCCCTGTGTGCTCTTTCTTGGCTGAACCTAGTGAGAGTCCTGAACCAGTCCCTGTGTGTTCCTTCTTGACTGAACCTAGTGAGAGTCCTGAACCAGTCCCTGTGTGCTCCTTCTTGACTGAACCTAGTGAGAGTCCTGAACCAGTCCTGAACCAGTCCCTGTGCGTTCCTTCTTGCTATGACTCAGACCATTACCACCTCATAGGCCTATACTATATAGAGTACAGTAATTACATCTATATCGTCTTGATGCACACTCACAGTCCATGCCCTTAAGTGTACTGTATGTTCACTATACAGTAACAACCTGCATCAGTGATTTGAATGTTAGGCTCTTCATTTCATGTTATGTTAGGGGTGGCCGGTACCCTAGTGGTTAGAGCGTTAGGCCAGTAACCGCAAGGTTGCTAGATCGAATCCCCGAGCTGACAAGGTAAAAATCTGTCATTCTTCCCCTGAACAAGTCAGTAAACCCACTGTTCCTAGGCTGTCATTGTAAATAAGAATTTGTTCTTAACTGACTTGCCAAAATGACGCATTGGATTTGAAGACTGTCAGTTTTAATTCGAGAGTATTTTCATCTATATCGGGTGAAACTTATATGTGTATTAAAGTAGTCAAAAGTTAAGTATCTGGTCCCATATTCATAGCTCACAATGACTATGTCAAGCTTGTGGCTGTACAAACTTGTTGGATGCATTTTGCATTTTGGAGCCACTTTTATTGTAAATAAGAACAGAATATGTTTTTATATCATACCCCCAAGACATGTTAACCTCTCACCATTACAATAACAGGGGAGGTTGGCATTTTATATCATACCCCCAAGACATGCTAACCTCTCACCATTACCAATAACAGGGGAGGTTGGCATTTTATATCATACCCCCAAGACATGCTAACCTCTCACCAATACAATAACAGGGGAGGTTGGCATTTTATATCATACCCCCAAGACATGCTAACCTCTCACCATTACAATAACAGGGGAGGTTGGCATTTTATATCATACCCCCAAGACATGCTAACCTCTCACCATTACAATAACAGGGGAGGTTGGCATTTTATATCATACCCCCAAGACATGCTAACCTCTCACCATTACCAATAACAGGGGAGGTTGGCATTTTATATCATACCCCCAAGACATGCTAACCTCTCACCATTACCAATAACAGGGGAGGTTGGCATTTTATATCATACCCCCAAGACATGCTAACCTCTCACCATTACCAATAACAGGGGAGGTTGGCATTTTATATCATACCCCCAAGACATGCTAACCTCTCACCATTACAATAACAGGGGAGGTTGGCATTTTATATCATACCCCCAAGACATGCTAACCTCTCACCATTACAATAACAGGGGAGGTTGGCATTTTATATCATACCCCCAAGACATGCTAACATCTCACCATTACAATAACAGGGGAGGTTAGCATTTTAGGGGCAGGTATTGTATTTGTGCATCTGCAGCTTTCTCACCTGTCATTATTCACGATACATTCAGGATCATCTGTAATCATTGTAGCATCCACATTCATGTAGAAGTGTGTAGAAAACATATTCTATTCTGATTTACAATAAAAGTGGCTCCAAAACGACACAATACATTATTTACCATTCATTTCTATTGGACACTAAAATAATGAAACACAACCGAAACCCATCAGCTTGAGCCCTGGGATGTTTCTCTATTACTTCCTGTCGCCCCCATCGCCCCCTTCCGCCACCCTTCCACTCCTTTAGTGTCAACATTGCTTGGTTCCTGCTCTTTGTCATGGCTGCCTCCCCCCCTCCTTCCTCATTTCTTTCCATTTGTGTGTGGAGTTGGCGCACGGGTCTTTGTCGTCACTCTTTTGTCCTCTTACTCCCTCTCTCTTTCTGTTTGGGGGGGGGGTAAGGCTGATAGATATTGTATTTCTCGCCGTGTCAGGCCTTTCTCTGGGGTCAATTGCTTGGGCTCTGCCACTGTGTTTAATTTGTCACCTCTGATGGGTTTTATTGCGTGCGAGGCAGCCAGTCCTACCCAGTGCTATCTTAGCCGGACCAAATTAGTTTATCAGGTCTATTGACCTCAGTGAACACTGTGAAACAGCCATTATACATAGTCATTATGCATAATCACTTATCTTCTGGCAAGAAGAGTTAGGAAATAGGTAAATAAATAGGTGAATAGTTTTTTAAAACAATTCTGCCACATTTTGACATAGCCTTTTACTGACTATTTTCCTGGGATAATACTGTGAAATACACTGACAATAATTAAACCAAATTCAGCTTAACTATTGAGCCCATTATACATTTAAAAAGCATGCTGTACCAGACTGTTTATGACTTTGCTCTCATGCAGCTCCTGTTCAAAGCCTTACACCTGCTGAGGTAGCCTTGAGAAATCAGAAAGCCATCGGCCCTCAGCTCAACTACATATTAGATTAGTCATATCAGCTCTGTTCCAGTGCTATTTCCAACTATTTTTCAAACTGGACATGAAACGGTCATCAGGTATTGCAGCCAGCCATTGCTGTCGAGGCCTTGGCGTAGTCGGCGGGTGTTATTTGATTAACCTAGCAGGTAGTGGGCTAATTTCCTGCTTTGCAACTGTGCTAATCTTTGGAGGGCTGCTGGTGTGCTAATAGAACGGCCCCGTCTCCTGGGGTCTCCGTCGCTCTCTCCCCCTCGCTTCCTTGGCCCCTGAGGGTCTTAAAAATGTTAACAAGATAACAACTTTAAAGGCCATGAGAAGGAGACGGAGGCACCGTGTGTGTGAATAGCAGCGGCCATCTTTGTGTTTTGGGAGGGGAGGTTTGAGATGCTTGTTACCGGGCCCACTGCAAATGGCTTTCATTTGATATGGTGCTTGGGAGAGGGTTAGAAGAGCGTGAGAGAGAGGATGAGCAAACAAAACACTACATGTGATAACCCCTGTGGCATCCCTGTCACACTGTTAAACTTTCAAATTAACAAGCTATTACACTGTCCTCGCTCGCAGCTTCTCCACAAAACCAACCATCGCCCAGGCTGGGTATAACTGATGCTATGATTTCTTGGTTTCCAAACATGAGTCTTCATAAAGGACTTGACGCCGGCCGAGGAGAGGAAAGAAGCAGACATCACCACTGAGCCTCTTTAGTGTTGTCCAAAGGTCACACTGCTCAGGGTAAAACTGTAATCCAACCAAATAATGAGAGATGGTTGAAGAGAGACTTTGATGTCAGCACAGCAGCCAAACTGTATGAGGTGACACACAATGTTCAAAAGGAAAAGTAAAATGCTGAGAAAGCCGGATGAAATAAGTATTGCTTATTGACCTACGCTACGAGCTAATCTGCGCTGCCAGGGTACCAGAATGCACTTGTTCTTACCATATCATTAAGAAAAGTACCTATTACAACATGAAATGAGTTCTGTAAGGGTTTAATTACTGAGTATCATGAAATCATGTTGATGAATAGGTTCAAAGCAGAACAAACAAAAGACGAAGAGAGTACCTAGACAAGGTATACGTGGACAGAATGCATTCCTATGCAATACAATGAAGGTGACAAACAACTTGGCCCATACAGATCACTTATGTGCTGGGAGAAGCAGCATAGAGAGAACATGACGTTCAGCGACTCACTTAGCGCTGACCCTGTTGTTTCAGGTTCGTTTGTGACTGTAGATGTTGTCTTTGCTTAGCAGGGGGGGGGATGTCAACGGAGAGGTACGCAAGAGAGGGGGAAGAGATGGAGGAAGGAGAGATTTAGGATCACCACTTAAAAGTAAATGGTGGAGAGAGTGTGTTTTTGTCATTTTGTCTCTCTTCCGACTGGGGAGTTAGCCGGCCTAGTGCGGGGGGAGAACGAAGGGAGAAAACCCCCCACAGGGAGAGTCACGCCATGCTTTCAACGTGTCGCTCCGGGGGTGCCTCCCAAATTGGGAGCGTTTGGGATAATTTGTTGGCACCAAATGGTGGAGGACAAAGATGACACCGGCAGTTAGAGAGATCCTTTCAGCTAAGATACTATCTGAACAGACATCAAAAGGACTCTGACAAGTACCTGGGCTTCAGTAATGACTGAAGAATTTCTAGAACAATCCATATGTTTTGCTACCGTAGATTGGGGCCTGTGGAGAAGGCCGTGATTGCGTGTTTATAATTGAATTTAGATTGTGTGTGCATGGGTTTGAGGTTTATGTTTAGTCTAAATACTGAGTTGTATTTTTTTCAGGTTTAAATATACACATTACACACTATTCACAACATTCAACAATCTCGCTCCATCCAACACAAGTTACCACAAATACAATTGTATAGTTCATATTTACTTCATGAACTAATGAATGGTTCTATTTAGATAGGAAATTGTAAAGAAACGGGATAGTTAAAACATTTGTATTTATTTTGGACACAAAAAGCTACCCCAACACCAATACACTCCACCGGACAGATACTTTCACCCTGAATTTCTATTTTGTGGAAAAGAGAGACTTCACCGTTGGTATCAGCGACCCAGCCTGATGGCAGATATAAAGCCAGTGATTTTGAGATCGATGGCAAAGGATGGGTGTCTTGGTAATGGGCAATCTCCTGCGGGGCCTCAGTGCCACTCTGAGCACCAGCCTGCAGCTATACTACTCCAACCTGAGGAAAAAGGATAAAAGGGGAGGCAGGGCAGCAGTGCTTGCAGAGAGGCTTGAGCTGCTAAAACTGTAAGAGTGCCTGTCATTTAGTCATTTCAAAGCCATTGAAACCCATTTCAGTGCCCTCTTCCTCTATCCTCTGTCCCTCTATCCCCCCTTCCTCTCTCATCTTTCTCTGCATTTGAGATTGGAGAGGTTTGAGGTTGCGGCCCCTCTCTATGGTCCCTACCGCCACTTCTAAACAATTATATGACCCGAGTCATTAGTTTTTTTCCCCAGGGTGTAAAAAAGTCCATTTAACTTCGACAGCTGAGCCTCTCACATTATGAGATGATGAAGCGGTTGCCATAGATACAAGCTCATGCTAGAAAGGAAGGCACCTTCCATGGCTGGTTGGCACCGATGCCAGCTCCGAGAATACAGCAGTAAGAGGATAGGATACACATTTGCATTTCCCTGGTGATTCTCTACCACCACAACTGGCTGTTACCTGTATGTGGTTTTACAGAAACTACACACATACAGAACATTCCATCGATCCAGAAAAAAAATATGAATCAATGATGACAATCAATTTGGTTATGAATACTGAAATTCAATGATTTACTAATAACTGTACTTAGTCATGGTTGGTGCATTTAAGAATCACCTCAATGCTATTTATTCCATGCAAACAATGTATAGATCCAGAAACAATTAACAATATATGACTAAAATCAATATGTTTATGAATGTTAAGATCAAATGATTGACTAATTACAAATAATGATAGGTAATTATAACTGCTTAGGCATCGCCTCAGAGTGGTGACCCAGTCAATGTCTTGCTTTGAGGCAGCCCTAAGTTGGAGACGGGAGTTGATTCTGTGTGTGTGTAATCGTAAGACCTATGCGTGGAGAGGAGTGAGGCTAACCATTAGCGTTCTACAGTGAAGGAGTCTGGGAAGATACAGTATTACCTGATCCACTGCTTCCTGAATAACAGCCAATCCTCATTTAGCTGACAGACTATTTGCTGAATAACAGCCAATCATCACTTCGATGACCCACTATTTGATGAATAACAGCCAATCATCACTTAGCTGACATAACAGCCAATCATCGTTAACACATGGCCATAGAAATATATTGACTAGCATTGACAGGCCATGACGTGAAGTCAAATTCCAATGGTCTGAGGGGCTTTGACCGTTCGGGTCATTTTATTTCTATGAACATGACATGCTTGTGTGCGCTAATGGAAAATACACAGTAGCTTATCTAGCCTATAAACTAGCTTGCTTTATTAATGTGTGGCCATATTAAATCCACCTGAAAGAGAATCCACCTGAATGGGTGGCGCACGGACCACAAATTAGCATCTGCAAGTGGATAAAGTGGCTTAAGACTTTTTTATTTGTATTTTTACTTGTGGCTTATGGGTAATTTTGAGATGAGGCAATGGGTGAACTAGAAAGTACACTGGTCCTATTCATTAATTCCACCAGACACAGAGTACACATGTAGTGGGTTGAATTTGTTTTAAAAGTGGATCATTGGCTTTAGTCTTTTTTTGTACAAGAGGCATTGGTTAAAAAGCGGGTCAACGTTGAAGCATTTCCGTTGGTTGACTCCGTTGCTCTGCAGTAGATCAACAGAAACTCTGTGACGTCACAACGGGGGATTCCTATTGGCTGTGAGGTACGGAGACCTGCCTGGTGCATGGCCCCCTGGCTAGTGGGGATGATAGCCGGTAAGCCTCGGGGAGGAGGTGGAGGAGTAGGTAGGAGGAGAAGGAGAGGAAGGAGGGAGAGGTAGGTGGCCTGATGGTGACTCCTACTACACATTACAGAATCCCTACCCTCAGGCCTTGTAGGTGTGTGTGGGTGCGGAGGGGAGGGAGTGGAGGGATGGTGAGACCATTTGGTTGGGAGGAAGAGGAGAGGTAGGCTCAAGGAGGGTGAGGAAAGAGGTGGATGTTTAGGAAGGAGGGCGGATGAGGTAGTAGGGCTGGGAGGAGGATGAGAAGGATGTTAAGGAGGGAGAGGAAGAGGAGGAGAGGATTGGGAGAGAGACAGAGAGAGAGATTGAGAAAGAGAGAGGAGGTGACTGGGTCCATCTCATTTGGTCACGTAGGCTCATCTTGGATTTCGGTGTGTGTGTACAGTACGTGCGTGGGTTGCGCGAGTGTATGAGTTTCCAAAACAACACGTAACCAAAGCTGCTTCATCATTTTGCAAACACTACATATCAGGATTTAGGTCAATTCCATCTCAACTAAATTGAATTACGATCTCCTATTATTTCACCATGTGTGAATTGCTTTCGACAAGTGTGAATTCTCATTAGTTGAAAATGAATCCCTTGAAGAAATGGTCTGAAACTATGATGCACATTCTCCCTCCCTTGAATTTGACAAATAATCAATCCTAAAAAATAAACATATTAAATCATTGTACAATATCCCGGGCCTGGTCCTGGGTGATATGCCGCCCGAGACGAGATACCTAAAAAACGAAATGCAACCCCCCTCCTATCCTAGCAAAGTAGAAGAGTAGCCTAGGCAACACAGTGTCGGCCCACAGTGCACTTTAATGAATGCCTATCCATGTGGTGGTTTACTGTTTGAAAAACAAGCAGTTGCATTGGCTTTATGGTCCTGATACCGGACAAAGACTTAAGACTATTCAAGCGCTGAATATCAGCTACCATAGGCGGCACATCCTAAAGTGTATTGAAATAAATTTGCCGAAATTATATAATTACTTTACAGAAATAAATGAAGTCATTCAAAAGACTTCACCAGAGACCATGACTTAGCTTCTTATTTCTTTCTTGTTGTGGATTTGTTCAAGTTACAAGCGAGTAGGGCTCTGCCTAGCTGATTATGGAGTTGTTTCTGTCAGTAAAAAGCATCTACAATATGAGTGAAGATGACGTGTCTTGAGTATAATTTGAAATGTTGAGACAAGAAGGGGAAGGTGGCAAGGATATAGGCACTCTCCAGAATGCACTCAGCTTCCAGAATGGGCTCCGCTGTCTCCCACCAATTCTTAGGCATAAATAGTTTAATTATGCGAATTGTTTGCCCTTTGATTATTTATTTTGATCAACTCCAGAAGTACATTTATCATTAATCCCCTCATTCATTTATGTTAATGCATGTAATGATTACAGTCATTTGCCGTTCTCATTCTCGGAGTAGAGACGTTGTTTGCAGAGTTCACAACCTGCTACACTTTTGAGAAACAAGTTTTGGTTTATTTCATACCAACATTTACGAGTTTTGTCCATTTTTCTCATTGTCTTATGTTTGGAGCACCCCATGTGAGCAATGAGTATTTGTCTGGGTTATTTCTCTATCCTGTTAATGTTGACGGAGTGCATGCATAAAGTAGGCCACTTTTCAAGCATGCATAAAGTAGGCCACTTTTCAAGCATGCATAAAGTGGGCTATCTGGTATGCTGCGCGCAAAATGTAGGAAAGTGTCCATTTGGGGATGTCTGATTTCTGACCACCGCTAATATTAAGCTGAGCTTCTCAGTCATTTTTGTAACCATGTGACAGTGATTTTGAAAAAAGAAAATGTAATTATTGAAATGAAACTCTTCCACGAAAAATGCAAATATGAAAATCATCACTGGCACGCAGATCGATAGAAATGGTAGGATCGATTCGTAGCTTCCACAAACGTGAAACTCATGCATTGCCTATGTCAGCTACCCAAGTTCATTAGGAAAATGCAGTTCGTAGCCTATTTTCTTTTCCGCAATGATCAGATCAGAAATAGACGAATAGGCCTACAAATTATTATATATATTTTTTATCATGACAATTTAGCCAACAGAGTGAAACTCCGGGACAGGATTTGTGAGTAGCCTAATTTCGTTCCATAGGATATTGTCAATTTGACTTTGACCTGTACTGTTTTTAGGATATGGTGTGTTCGTTAACATGTTAATTCATATTCACATCGAATCTCTCATTTTTATTTGATAGGGCGCCATTTAGGCTATTTGATCAGAAACACACATGATATAAAAAGTGTCTGTCTCATGACATTTCATACTCGCTCTGTAGTCTACAGAAAAGGCCACAGAGGCTTTACTCTTTCTACCTTATTGGCCAGGGTTCCCCAACTGGATGCCCGAATAGTTATATTTGGTCCCCAAATTTTCTAAAAAAAAACATCACTATTTTTGGGGTCTGGAATTTTCATTCTTGGACATAAATGATTGTAAAAACACCAGGATGTCAGTTTCAAGTGATTTTAATTGAAGATACCTGTTCCCAAGTATTCCCACACATAATACGTAATCGTATACAAACGTAAGCAAGGTTTGAAGATATTGTTTTCGTCAAACATATCTGTTTGGGTTTCTTGCTGTCACGCCCTGGCCATAGAGAGGCTTTTATTCTCTATTTTGGGAAGGCCAGGGTGTGACTAGGGTGGGCATTCTAGTTTCGTTATTTCTATGTTTTCTGTTTCTATGTTTTGGCCGGGTATGGTTCTCAATCAGGGACAGCTGTCTATCGTTGTCTCTGATTGGGAATCACCTGTGTTTTGTGGGTAGTTGTTTTCTGTATAGTTTATGCACCTTACAGAACTGTTTCGGGTTTTCTCTCTTGTTTATTTTGTTCGAGTGTTTTGTGGTCTAATAAAATCCTGAACACTTACCACGCTGCGTTTTGGTCCGATCCTCATTACGAAGAGAGCCGTGACACTTGCGGTCAATTTGCAGTCTACAAATTATTTGTAATTATGTTCCGGCGCCCCGACCATCCACTCCAGAAAAGATTGGTCCGTGGCTGAATCTAGTTGATGATCCTGGGTATAGGCTACATGATTTGATGGAGCTTTGGTGGAGTGCAGCCTCTGGCA
Organism: Salvelinus namaycush; assembly: GCF_016432855.1. Taxonomy (NCBI): domain Eukaryota; kingdom Metazoa; phylum Chordata; class Actinopteri; order Salmoniformes; family Salmonidae; genus Salvelinus; species Salvelinus namaycush. The sequence goes on from NC_052348.1 coordinate 9,770,756, forward strand.
AAGAGGCCACTGCTTATCATGGGGCGGCATCAGCGTTTACCTTAATATCCCATTATGCCACTACGTGAGAGAAGTTTTCGTTGTTTTGGGGCAGAATTATGTGGAGGTGTTATGTGTCAATCTGTCAATCTGCCGCTCTACGCGGCCGCCTAATCCTGCCTAATAGGCGGGCCGGCCCTGACAATATCACTAAACACTGATCCATTCCACACGGGTCCCACCATCTCCTCACCCACCCAGTCCTTCTTCTTGTCTATGGTATGGAGATAGAGTAGTGCCAATATTTGTGAGGTACACTGTTTACAATAATATTTCCATACTATAGCCTTAGCTAGCACCTCTGGTTGACTAGCCGCCACAGAGTGCGCTAGGCTGAGTGGCTAACGGGATTAGCCTAGCCTGGGCTTCACGCTACGTTCCGGTGTCATACCTCACAGGCTTAGTCTCTCAGAGGGTGAACTCTGACTGGGCCGGCCTGACTGGCTGACTGGACAGTGGAGGGACACACGGCCCCATACGTACGGCTTTATATACAGTCACATATCCCTTCAAGAGAAGCTGCTCCTCGTGTCTCAAATACGTGAGGAATGATATACTGGACCGATCCACACAACATTAATACTGTACTGTGCATGCACATGCATTATACTAAACCTACCGACACAGCTACCACAGCTGTCGTTATTCAGCTGGCACATATGTCGGTAATTGACATTACACTAGTCATAAAGAAAAAATTGGAGGCAAAAAATAATAATATATGAAAAAAAATGGCTGAATTGTCATCATGTTGATTTGCCTGGAATTCCAGCCCCATGTTGGGCAGAGGAGGAGAGAACAGGAGAAGAGGAGAGACTAAAAATGGCGAGAACGATGGATTAGTGGGGGGACTTTCTGTCGTGGACGCAGCAGGCCCTGCCATTCCTGTCTTTCTCCCCCCACTGACTCCACCTCCCTCTCTCTCCGTCTCGCTCTTTCCTCGCTTGCTCTCTCTCTATGTAGTGGACCTAGCAGAGCCTGCCATTTCTCTCCCTCGCTCCCTCCCTCCGAAGTGGCCTGCCATTCCCCTCTCTCTCCCCCATCTCTCTCTTTCCCTCTCTTTAACTCTCCCTCTATGTAGTGGACCCAGCAGGGCCTGCCATCCCCCCCCCCCCCCCCCCCCCCCCCTCCCTCTCTCTGTACTGGACTCAGCAGGGTCTGCCGTTCCATGTGGCTCTACTAATCAAACTTTCCAATTAGTGCTTATGAGCCTGACGCTGCTGACATTAAAAGGGTCTGGCCGGCTGTTTGAGCCGCGCCCCGAGAACCACCGCCGTGGCTCCACCAAGCCATGAACGCCACTACCACCAAGAGGGGCTGGCTCAGAGCACCGCTGAGAGAAGAGGCACTTCAACAAAAGCCTTTCTCTTTTTCTGTATTTTATTGGTTGTTGGTTTTAGCTTGCCCGTTCTAACAGTGCGGACCGACAGAGGGTGTCAAAGTAGTTTCACTTGAGAGGCATTGGAAGAAGAAAAAAGGTGGGGACTTTCTCTTTTTCCTTCGTTCCGCTGGTCAGATGAATGCGGCGACACGCTTTGGAGAGCTCTCTCCCGTGAGATGGCCCGTCGTGTGTCACTAGCGCTTTTCTTTTTTTCACTGCGTGGCTGAGCCACCCCGGGCCCACTGAGGAGATGGCGGGAGTGGGTAGGGAAAGAGGGAGGAAGAGAGGGAGAGAACGATAGAGAGAGAGAGAGAGGAAGAAAAGCGAGAGAGAGAGAGAGAGAGAGAGAGAGAGAGAGAGAGAGAGAAGAGGAGGATGACAACTCCGGTGATAAATGGTGAGGAGGAGTGACAGAGCAGTGCTGGGGGACACCAGAGGGCCTCTGATGGGCCATTTCTCACTATGGAGCAGAACGCTCGCTCAGCCAAAACACTGTCATGTCTGCTGTCCCACCATGTCAAAACTACCAGCATAGCACAGAAGGAGGAAGAGAGAGAGGAGGGGGGAGGGAGGGAGAGGTATAGAGAGAGAGAGGGGGGAGGGGGAAGGAGAGGTATAGAGAGAAAGAGAGAGAGAGAGAGAGGAGGTGGGAGGAGAGGTATAGAGAGAGAGAGAGAGGGGGGAGAGGTATAGAGAGAAAGAGAGAGGGGGGGAGAGGTATAGAGAGAAAGAGAGAGAGAGAGAGAGAGAGAGAGTGAGAAAGGGGGGGAGAGGTATAGAAAGAAAGAGAGAGACTCAGAGAGAAAAGAGAGAGGGGGCGGGAAAGAGAAACAGAGGGAGGGAGGGAATGAGAGTTGAGAGTTATTTAGGTGGCTAGAGACACAGGGGGCCAGAGATAAAGAGGTACCAAAACAACCCCATACTAAATTGGCCATATACTTCCGTAGGGCATTGACGAGTGTGACACAGAGTCACGGTTACAGAGGACGTCATCACACACTGACCAACTGTGCTCTCTGGACCGCTGTCACACCATGGGTAGTCTGGACTGTAGTATTCCTTCTCCATAATGGAGTGGGGCACGCTTCCCTGCATTGCACAGCCTGCCCCCCCATAGCGCCGCGCTGTGGGTGTTCGGATGAAAGCGCTGCTGGTGTCGAACCGTCTACCGTTTGATCTCACACCCGTCATCAGACGCCGGGACAACGTTTTGGCTAACATCTGGGCAACTTTGCCACAGTGTTCCCTAGTGGAGACCCCCTGAGGGGTTCAGAGGAGGCAGGTTGACTGAGGGCCAAGGTGGCATCATGTCATAGACGTGATCTGTGTTATGGTGACATGTGGCGGGTTGGGTTCAACAACTACCACAGAGTCATCCAGGGATCTTACTGAAAGATCTGCAAGTATATAAACATGTTCCTGCATCAATCAAAACTCTCTCTCTCTTTCTCTCTATACCTCTCCTTCCCCCTCCTCTCTCTCTCTCTCTCTCTCTCCCTTTCTCTCTATACCTCTCCTTCCCCCTCCTCTCTCTCTCTCTCTCTCCCTTTCTCTCTATACCTCTCCTTCCCCCTCGCTCTCTCTCTCTCTCCCTTTCTCTCTATACCTCTCCCTCTCTCCCCCCTCCTCTCTCTCGGGTCTCTCTCTCTCTCACCGCTGGTATAGTAGGCCTACCTGTTGGAAGCTCCCACTGTGTCCTCAATTAGCTTGACTGATTGAGTGTATTAATTAAACCTGGGTCGGAATTAATCATGTCCAGAGGTGTGGGTTCGACATGAATTATTTGCGACAGAATGTTGCTTGCGGCACACAGCGATCTCCGCCCCAAATCAGTCAGACTGACAGACTGTAGGTCACTTTGACTACTACCACAACAAAACTTTCCCTTGGAATACAATGAAGAATACTTTCGAGGGAAACCTCGTTTGACTTGTTAATATTTACATGAAAAAAATATGGAGCACTTTTGCATATTTTAAAACTACTTCCAGTGTTATGAACAAGCATTTCTAATAACCCGAATCCCTGATTTTCATCACCTTCTGTCGTTCTCCTGATGTTTTCATACCTGAGTAGTAGCCTAAAGTACTAAGACGTCAGGAGACGTGCTGTTGTGGTTTCACGGCACTCTAAAGGCATTGAGAATATGCAAATATGAACACGCAGGGCTACAAAACTTAAAGTCCTTGCTGGAAACATCCCCAACACCACACCTGTCACGTTCCTGACCTTATTTCCTTTGTTTAGTCTTTGTTTAGTTGGTCAGGACGTGAGCTGGGTGGGTATATTCTATGTTATGTGTTTCATTGGTTTAGGGTTGTCTAATTGGCCTGATATGGTTCTCAATCAGAGGCAGGTGTTTTACGTTGTCTCTGATTGGGAACCATATTTAGGTAGGCTGTGTTCACTGTTTGTTTGTGGGTGATTGTTCCTGTTCATTGCGTTCTTTGTTTTCACTAGGTTCACATGTTCAGGTCTGTAGCGTCGTTGGTTTCATTTCTGTTTATTGTTTTGTTCGTGTTTAATAAGTGTTCCAATAAATATGGAAACGTACCACGCTGCGATTTGGTCCTCCTCTCTTTCACCCGAAGACGAGCGTTACAACACCATTACTCCTTACCATTAATGTCTGAGAACATCATGATGAATGACATGTCAGTGTACTGCTCCTACAGCTGTTCGGGATCTATGTAAAACTAAATGATTCCAAATGGAATATATTTCAGAGAAAGTCAAATATTTTCCTTTCCTCTTAGCCTCAACATAATTCGCTGGCTTGGTTGCGTGAATGGCCATTTGAATAGTAGAAAATAAACACTATAGCTAATGTATACTTGCTTTGAAACAAGGTTAGAACAAAATGGGCAAAATATTGTAGTTGGAATTAAATGGAGAGCGAATGAATACAGGGAATAATGATATACGGGTTTGGTACCATACAGTTTTTCTGGTAGTCAACATGCTCTGCCTTGTCAATATAAGTGTTTGTATTTCAGGGTTACAAAGATATCTCAAGACTAAAAGGATTTACTACAATAAAAAATAAAAGTAGGTTATACAAAGAATGACCCAGAGGTAATTTGCTTGCACTCCAAATACAGATATGTGTTGCCAAATGCACATCCTGTTGAAAAGGGCTCATTTTCTATGAGGTGCAGGGCTACAAAAACCTGTAGAAATATACTCCAACACGTCAACATGAATTGTAATAGCCAGAAAATAGTATTATGTTATAACTTTAGAGCTATACACACTATACAGACTGAGGTAATGTTGCCATGAGTGGTTGTTAACAATTTACCAGCACTGTTTTCTTAGTACGGTGAATCACTTCCTTTCAACAGCAATGCCAGTGACAACCAAAGACTGTCTGGGCCATGTGTGCAAAGACTCACCAACAAACAGCTCAACAGTTAGTGTTCTTCAGTAGTCGCGGCCACAGCAGAGGAGTCCAATGACGACCCTCAGGAAGGAGGACAAAATACTTCACGAGGCATGTTCACTCCTACGACAAATTTTCTGATTTGCGTCAGGGACATCTGTGTTGGCCTGCGTTGTATGGAGTCACATGAAGTGAGAGGGCCTTTTGAAAAGCCTTTTTCTGTTTCGAGAGTAGATGCATTGCTCACCAGTCGCACACCTGTACAATCATTCTGGCCCTGAAATGAAGGCTCTGGTATGTGCAACACCGAACACCACACACACACAGTCAACAAATTGAACACACACACAACACATAACAAAAAGTTATAAAAGGCTTGTGTTACATCTAAGGGCATTTGAGGGAGAGTAGGTGGATGTGTAGTATGGCATCCATCTTCCAACTGAGGCTGAGCATCGCCCTCATTTATTTATAGTTTTGCATCCTTGAACAAAACCCAACCATCACATCTTCACATGGGTCTACGTGATGTGGGCTGCTGAGATGAGCTAGCTAGCGCTCCAGCTGTGAAAAGGGCCTGGGAAACCGAGGGGTCCACTGCCTTCCAACATCCAGGCCTGATACGCACGCAAAGCCTGGGCTTTATGATGACCTAGGTTGAGCAGGGACCTGGGTGTAGCGGTTAGCGGTTGGAGGTTAGCGGTCTAGCACACAGGGGCAAAACCCCATTGCTTCTCGGTAGGCTAACGCTAACACCCACTATGCTAAAATATAGGTCAAATTGCCTTTGATTTAATTGGCCCTTTGACCTGTAATAATAGTGAGATGAATCATAACACAGATCGGCCCCCGCTACAGCTAGTAACGGGGCCTTGAGGGACGCTGCACTCTACAGGAGACTTAGCCCAATTAGGGTTGAGATATGTGTTGAAAACGCATGGTGAGACAAGAGAGCTATGCCTAGCTGGGCTAATTGCTAGCTGTGCTAGTTAGCAAGCGTAGGGGGGCGCAACCGGAATGGCCGTAATTATGAGAGGAGAGTGGGTGGCGGGATGTTAATTCATGGCATTACTGTGCAGGTGGCGTGGAGTCATAAGGCAGGTGGACAGGTGGGGGTTTGATGCTTAAGACTGACCCTGGGGCAGTTTAAAGATGGTACTCTGCAGAAATAGCTCCGCTATTTCCTGGTTGCAAAAATTCTAGTAGTTTGCCTTATTTCAGTTTATGTGACAAAACAAATAGTTATAGTGTAGAGAATCATTGTATCATCTAAACCACTGTGAAATACAGTACCAGTCAAAAGTTTGGACACACCTACTCATTCAAGTAACATTTTATTTTAAACTATTTTCTACATTGTAGAATAATTGTGAAGACATCAAAACTATGACATAACACATATAGAATCATGTAGTAACCAAAAAAGTGACAATATTTTATATTTGAGATTCTTCAAACTAGCCACCCTTTGCCTTGATGACAGCTTTGCACACGCTTGTCATTCTCTCAACCAGCTTCCTTGTTAAAAGTACATTTATGGAATTTCTTTCCTTCTTAATGCATTTGAGACAATCAGTTGTGGTGTGACATGGTAGGGGTGGTATACAGAAGATAGCCCTATTTGGTAAAAGACCAAGTCCATATCATGGAAACAGCAGCTCAAATAAGCAAAGAGAAAAAAATAGTCCATCATTACTTTTAATTTCTTCAAGTGCAGTCGCAAAAACCATCAAGCGCTATTATGAAACTGGCTATCATGAGGACCACCATAGGAAAGGAAGACCCAGAGTTACCTCTGCTGCAGAGGACAAGTTCATTACAGTTAATTGCACCTCAGATTGCAGCCCAAATAAATGCATCACAGAGTTCAAGTAACAGACACATCTCAAAATCAACTGTTCAGAGGAGACTGCATGAATCAGGCCTTCATTGTCAGATTGCTGCAAAGGACACCAATAAGAAGAGACTTGCTTGGGCCAAGAAACACAAACAATGGACATTAGAGCGGTGGAAATCTGACCTTTGGTCTGATGAGTCCAAATTTGAGATTTTTGGTTCCAACCGCTGTGTCTTTGTGAGACGCAGAGTAGGTGAACGTATGATCTCCGCATGTGTGGTTCACACCGTGAAGCTTGGAGGAGTAGGTGTGATGGTGTGGGAGTGTGGGAGTGCTTTGCTGGTGATACTGTCTGTGATTTATTTAGAATTCAAAGCACACTTAACCAGCATGGCTACGACAGCATTCTGAGCGAAACGCTATCCCACCTGGTTTGTGCTTACTGGGACTATCATTTGTTTTTCAACAGGACAATGACCCAAAACATACCTCCGGGCTGTGTAAGAGCTCTTTGACCAAGAAGGAGAGTGATGGAGTGCTGCATCAGATGACCTGGCCTCCACAATCACCCGACCTCAACCCAATAGAGATGGTTTGGGATGAGTTGGACCGCAGAGTGAAGGAAAAGCAGCCAACAAGTGCTCGGCATATGTGGGAACTCCTTCAAGACTGTTGGAAAAGCCTTCCAGGTGAGGCTGGTTGAGAGAAGGCCAAGAGTGTGCAAAGCTGTCATCAAGGCAAAGAGTGGCTACTTTGAAGAATCTCAAATGTAAAATATATTTTGATTTGTTTAACACTTTTTTGGTTACTACATGATTCCATATGTGTTATGTCATAGTTTTGATGTCTTCCCAATTATTCTACAATGTAGAAAATAGTAAAAAAAATAAATAAGAAAAACCCTTGAATGAGTAGGTGTGTCCAAATTTAGACTGGTACTGTATATTTTCCATAAGCGAAAATATCGATTTTTCAGCTGTTTAAAGCTGGTGTACAAAACCAAAAGTAAAAGACGCAAAAACAAAACTTAAGGAAGCATAGAAATAACGCACATAGAACAGATCTACCGCTTCTTAGACTCACTTTTCAATTAGAATGACAGGTCTATAACTTATATTTCTTTGTGAATTTGGTCAGGTCACCCAAAAAGTGAGGTATTGCGGCTTTAAGTGAAGCAATAGTTTTAGTGATAGCTCATGTCAGAGAGTAGGAGATCACTGTCTCATGGGGACAGCAGACGACGTAGACACGTCAGTGGGCCGGTTATGAGAGGCGCGCTTCCTTAAGACGTCCCCATTATGGAGGTCTAAAGAGCAGATGTAACGGAACCATTAGCAGCGGTTGACAGTTTCCCTGGGGGAGGGGTTGAGCTGAGCGTTGGATCCAGCAGCGCAGACAGACTGTTGCCACAGGACCCCAGGGTGTGTGTGTGTGCGCGTGTCCAGTGGAATGGCCACTCATTCCCACACTCAGACAGCCAGAAGGGGGCTACACATCCTCCACAAGATCAGCATCCAGACTCATTAACCCAGCTGCCGCCAGTCGGTATGCCACAAAACAACCACCTCAAATGGGGAGAGGCAAACAAGACTCTGGGGAGATGGAGAAGGAGAGGGATGGAGAGAACCAGAGAGATGGCATGCTTCTCAGTGTGGAGCGTGCTGTTGTTAGGCAGTTGTTAGGCTCTCGCCATGGAGATAAATAGAGAAAGCTTTGACCTCCACCTCTAAATGGCCGAAGTGAACTGGACTTCTAACCAACTGTTGACCGTAACCTCTGAGCTCAGCTGGGCACACAGTAGAAAAACGTTTTGCAACACAAAATGAAACACTGTGTTCTCATTGGGTATGTTCATATACAGTAACAACCAGCGCCCAAAACATCAGACAACTACAACAAACACACTCACCAGCACCTTTCATCAAGGGTCCAAACGAAACAAGCATTTCATTTATCATAGACTCATTTTCACCTGTATCCTAAATAATCCTAAAAATAAGTTTATAAACGTTGTGTTTTGGAGTCTGTACTATGTATCTATAGATGAGACCAGGGTGGTTGTTAATGAGCATTTCAGTTCCCACAGACTCATGTTTTAAAAATCACAATGCCCAGTTTGAAATGGCGTGTTTCGAAAGAGTGGGGGTTGTTGTTTTGGCGTTGAAGTGTTGCCAAGGCTGATTATTCCCAGTGTTTTCCTCACCAAGCCTTCCTCATCATTTATTAATGGGCGCTAGCGTTAGCTCTCGTTAGAATGCACCGTCACAGCGGTAGGTATGGTGGCATTGTGCTGTCACATCCAAAACAGCCACAGATGCATCCTTCCAAAGGAGAAGACAGAAACTTTCCCTCCACAACAGACCCTCCTGAATTCTCTCCACGAAGCACTGTTGTTCACCGAAGGCACACGTGTTGCATACAACACGGACACACCTCATTATGTTGGCTATACATAAGCATACACAAATGCATTCTTATGACAACACATGTCATGCTAGTACAGCATGCACACCAGTGGAGGCTGCTGAGGGGAGGACGGCTCATAACAATGGCTGGAATGGAGCATATGGAATGGCATCAACCTGTGTTTGGTGTATTTGAATTATTGGAATGGTATCAAATAGAACAAACATGGTTCCCATGTGCTTTCTGCCATGCCATTCGCTCCATTCCAGCCATTATTGTGAGCCGTCCTCCCCTCAGCAGCCTCCACTGGTGCTTACACACTGTTATAGAACAGTTCAGACAGCCTACTTCCACTATAACAGCCCCACCTTACTCCTCCTCCTCATAATCCTTTAGGCCAAGGGATGTCTTGTATAAGAGGCCTGAGCTGATATGACGAGGTAGTATAACAATGTGAACCATGTCCTTAGAATCTGTTTAATTTTGGAGTGGATGTTGAGAAACCCAGAGGCTGTCTTTCACCAGGCGGGGTTGTGTGTGTATGTGAACTGTGAATCATCGGCTCCGCCACGTCTCGTAGCATAAAGCACTGCGGCGTGGGCCACGTGGGTCGAGGCTAGCGGGGCCTTATTGGTATTATTCAAAACAGTCTCTGTTTTATATTAAAGCCGCATCAGGAATCCACAGGTAAGCTCCGGGGTTTGCCTTTAATCCGCTGCTTGTGATGGAAGACATGCAATGTTGCAACTGATCCGCGGGCGCAAGGCTGGCTCATCCTGGGGGGAAAGCAATACGAATCCGAACTACAGTGCCAAACAATATGATTACCTAGTGCCTAATTCCATAATTCTGGCACTGTTAATGCGCGGTAAAATTACTGCTACTGTCGGCGGATCCAAGGCCTTTATTGAAAATAACTGTGTTGACAGGAGGTTTGCCACTAGTGTCATCTTGTGTGTGTGTGTGTGTGAGAGAGAGATGGGGATGAGGGGTAAATCTATTTCATGTGTTGAACTTCCTGGGAGACCTTCTCTTGGAGGGATGGATGAGGTGGAGGAAAGGGGAGGAAGGTTGAGGAAGAGAGAGAAAGAGGAGGAAGGTTGAGGAAGAGAGAGAAAGGGGAGGTAGGTTGAGGAAGAGAAAGAAAGGGGAGGAAGGTTGAGGAAGAGAGAGAAAGGGGAGGAAGGTTGAGAAAGAGAAAGAAAGGGGAAGAAGGTTGAGGAAGAGAGAGAAAGGGGAGGAAGGTTGAGGAAGAGAGAGAAAGGGGAGGAAGGTTGAGGAAGAGAGAGAAAGGGGAGGAAGGTTGAGGAAGAGAGAGAAAGGGGAGGAGAAAGGAGAGAAAACGAAAGAAAGGTGGGACGAAGGGGTGAGGGACGGTTAAGGAAGTAGGAGGAAGGGTCAGGAAGGGAAATAGGGCAGTGCAGTGTGCACGGCAGATTTAAAGGGGCTGGCTATCTCTCGGCACAGTGTTTGTTTCGGGGGGGAAGGATGACCGACTGCGTCGCAGATACTCTTCCGGCACGGGCCGCACCCTCCCAGCGTAAGCCTGTTTAGCAAGCTCCACCGGCTGGCCTTGACTCCCGGTTTCCAGCTTAGACGGACGTGGGATAATTCACCTGAATGCGCACAACACACACACACACACACACACACACACACACACACACACACACACACACACACACACACACACACACACACACACACACACACACACACACACACACACACACACACACACACACACACACACACACACACACACACACACACACACACGGGGAAGAGATTGGGGTGAGGAAAGTATTGTTTGGCTAAGCATTGTTCATATTCTATGAGCTGGAGAAAGGAGATCCACTGTTGGGAATAGGGCTGGTATAGATGATAGGGCTGGTATAGATAGGTAGGGCTGGTATAGATGGATAGGGCTGGTATAGATAGGTAGGGCTGGTATAGATGGATAGGGCTGGTATAGATGGATAGGGCTGGTATAGATGGATAGGGCTGGTATAGATGGATAGGGCTGGTATAGATAGATAGGGCTGGTATAGATGGATAGGGCTGGTATAGATAGATAGTGCTGGTATAGATGAATAGGGCTGGTATAGACGGATGGGGCTGGGGTTATGGCTGGTATAGATGGACAGGGCTGGTATAGATGATAGGGCTGGAATAGAAAGATAGGGCTGGTATAGATGGATAGGGCTGGTATAGATAGATAGGCCTGGTATAGATGGATAGGGCTGGGGTAAGGGCTGATATAGATGATAGGGCTGGTATAGCTAGATAGGGCTGGGGTTAGGGCTGGTATAGATGGATAGGACTCGGGTTAGGGTTGGTATAGATGGATAGGACTGGGGTTAGGGCAGGTGTAGATTGATAGGACTGGGGTTAGGGTAGGTATGGATGGCTAGAACTGGGGTTGGGGAATGTAGGTGCTGGGCCTGGTGTCTAGAGCTGGGGCATGGGCTATGAGCTGAGGCTGGAGCTGAGATATCGCCCAAGCCGTCCCCATTTCTCCTTCTCCCAAATCCAGTCAGCTGATGTTCTGAAAGAGCTGGAAAATCTGGACCCCCACAAATCAGCCGGGCTAGACAATCTGGACACTTTCTTACTAAAATTATCTGCCGAAATTGTTGCAACCCATATTACTAGCCTGTTCAACCTCTCTTTCGTGTCGTCTGAGATTCCCAAATTGGAAAGCAGCTGCGGTCATCCTCCTCTTCAAAGGGGGATACTCTTGACCCAAACTGCTACAGACCTATATCTATCCTACCCTGCCTTTCTAAGGTCTTCGAAAGCCAAGTTAACAAACAGATCACCGACCATTTCGAATCCCACTGTACCTTTTCCGCTATGCAATCTGGTTTCAGAGCTGGTCATGGGTGCACCTCAGCCACGCTCAAGGTCCTAAACGATATCTTAACCGCCATCGATAAGAAACAATACTGTGCAGCCGTATTCATTGACCTGGCCAAGGCTTTAGACTCTGTCAATCACCACATCCTCATCGGCAGACTCAACAGCCTTGGTTTCTCAAATGATTGCCTCGCCTGGTTCACCAACTACTTCTCCGACAGAGTTCAGTGTGTCAAATCTGAGGGCCTGTTGTCTGGGCCTCTGGCAGTCTCTATGGGGGTGCCACAGGGTTCAATTCTTGGGCCAACTCTCTTCTCTGTATACATCAATGATGTCGCTCTTGCTGCTGGTGAGTCTCTGATCCATCTCTACGCAGACGACACCATTCTGTATACATCGGGCCCTTCTCTGGACACTGTGTTAACAACCCTCCAGATGAGCTTCAATGCCATACAACTCTCCTTCCGTGGCCTCCAACTGCTCTTAAATACAAGTAAAACTAAATGCATGCTCTTCAACCGATCGCTGCCTGCACCTGCCCGCCGTTCTGACTTAGAATATGTGGACTACTACAAATACCTAGGTGTCTGGTTAGACTGTAAGCTCTCCTTCCAGACTCACATAAAACATCTCCAATCCAAAGTTAAATCTAGAATTGGCTTTCTATTTTGCATCAAAGCATCCTTCACCCATGCTGCCAAACATACCCTCGTAAAACTGACCATCTTACCGATCCTCGACTTCGGCGATGTCATTTACAAAATAGCCTCCAACACCCTACTCAACAAATTGGATGCAGTCTATCACAGTGCCATCCATTTTGTCACCAAAGCCCCATATACTACCCACCATTGCGACCTGTACGCTCTCGTTGGCTGGCCCTCGCTTCATACTCGTCGCCAAACCCACTGGCTCCAGGTCATCTACAAGACCCTGCTAGGTAAAGTCCCGCCTTATCTCTGCTCGCTGGTCACCATAGCAGCACCCACCCGTAGCACGCGCTCCAGCAGGTATATCTCACTTGTCACCCCCAAAGCCAATTCCTTCTTTGGCTGCCTCTCCTTCCAGTTCTCTGCTGCCATTGACTGGAACGAACTACAAAAATCTCTGAAACTGGAAAAAGTATTTGATACACTGCCGATTTTGCAGGTTTTCCTACTTACAAAGCATGTAGAGGTCTGTAATTTTTATCATAGGTACACTTCAACTGTGAGAGACGGAATCTAAAACAAAAATCCAGAAAATTACATTGTATGATTCTTAAGTAATTAACTTACATTTTATTGCATAACATAAGTATTTGAAAACCTACCAACCAGTAAGAATTCCGGCTCTCACAGACGGTTAATTTGGGCTTGTGTTCATAACTGGACCTGAGACTGAGTCATTGGGCTACGACTGATGTGTAGGGCTGGGAGTGATGTACACAGCTGATGTATAGAGGAGGGTCTGGGTCTGGGGCTGAACATTAAAAGGGTGTTGTGTTGGTTGTGGTGAACAGATCAAAGCAGATCAGGAAGTAAGAGATGTGTTCCATGTAGTAATCACAGGGCCCCTGGTAGCTGGGCTGGGCCCCCCTCTCTCACACGCACACATGCACACACGCACACACACACCTTTGCCAATGCAGGGCTGGCATCTGCATACACCACAACCCCATTATTGTATTCTGGTTTTTAGCCCACCCTCTCCGCCTCCCCCTCCCCCCTCCGTCCTTCTCTTCTCCCTGGTCTCTAAGGTAACGTGGGGTTTGGTCCATCACCATGCAGTCTAACCAGACACAGAGACAGACAGAGAACATTCTCCTCTCCCAGATCTGGTAGGACCCTAATTAAGACCCTCTCCTTTAATATATATGTGTGTGATGTGTGTGCGTGTGCATGTGCGTGTGTGAACAGATAATTACACTTTCATCTCACCAGGACAGCGTAGCAAAATATATTATTTTCTTTAAAAGGGAGGGAGAAGGAGGAGGAGGGCAGAGAAGAAAAGAAGCAACAGAGAGAGAGAAAGAGAACCCCCAAAAAACATTTTCTTGAGGGTATAACAGCGTAATTAAAGAAATTGGGCACAGTCTGCATGAGCCCCAATCAAATGGCAACAACGACTCCCGTTCTCGCATTTGGTAAGATGACAAATAGGAGGTGAACGGTTGAAATGAAACGGCATGGCTTGGCTTTGTCTAGAGGTTTAATGAGGGCGAAGACTTGTGGAGTGGATTGCCGGTGGGAAATCAACTGCCAACCCATAGGGGTTGCCAAATTACTCAATTGTCATACTTAAGTAAAAGTAATAGAGAATGACTTATGTAAAAGTGAAAGTCACCCTGTAAAACAGCGCACTCCAACACTCAGATATAATTAACAAATGAAGTATTTGTGTTTAGTGAGTCCGCCAGATAAGAGGCAGTAGGGATGACCAGGGATGTTCTCTTGATAAGTGTGTGAAGTGGACAATTTTCCTGTCAAAATGTAATGAGTATTTTTGGGTACCTCTTGGACCTAGACTTGATGCTCCGGTAACGCTTGCTGTGTGGTAGCAAAGAGAACAGTCTATGACTAGGGTGGCTGGAGTCTTTGGCAATTGTTTGGGCTATCCCCTGGCACCGCTTGGCATAGAGGTCCTGGATGGCAGGAAGCTTGGCCCCATTGATGTCCTGGGCCGTATGCACTACCCTCTGTAGTGCCTTACGGTCGGAGGCCAAGCAGTTGCCATACCAGGTGGTGATGGAACCAGTCAAGATGCTCTCGATGGTGCAGTTGTACAACTTTTTGATGACCTGAGGACACATGCCAAATTTTTTCAGTCTGCTGAGGGGGAATCGATTTTGTCGTGCACTCTTCACAACTGTCTTGGTGTGCTTGGACCATGTTAGTTTGTTGGTGATGTGGACACCAAGGAACTTGAAGCTCTCAACATGTTCCACTGCAGCCCCGTCCATGAGAATGGGGGTGTGCTCGGTCTTCCTTTTTCTGTAGTCCACAATCATCTCCTTTGTCTTGATCACGTTGAGGTAGAGGTTGTTATAGGTTGTCCTCCCTATAGGTTGTCTCATTGTTGTCGGTGATCAGGCCTACCACTGTTGTGTCGTTGGCAAACTTAATGATGGTGTTGGAGTCGTGCTTGGCCATGCAGTCATGGGTGAACAGGAAGTACAGGAGGGGACTGAGCACCCACCCCTGAGTGGCTCCAGTGTTGAGGATCAGCGTGGCAGAAGTTTTGTTACCTACCATCAGGAAGTCCAGGATCCAGTTGCAGAGGGAAGTGTTTAGCCCCAGGGTCCTTAGCTTAGTGATGAGCATTGAGGGCACTATGGTGTTGAACGCTGAGCTGTAATCAATGAATAGCATTCTCACATGGGTGTTCCTTTTGTCCAGGTGGAAAAGGGCAGTGTGGGGTGCAATAGAGATTGCATCATCTGTGGATCTGTTGGGGCATTATGCAAATTGGAGTGTGTCTTGGACTTCTGGGATAATGGTGTTGATGTGAGCCATGACCAGCCTTTCAAAGCACTTCATGGCTACAGACGTGAGTGCTACGGGTCTGTAGTCATTTAGGCAGGTTACCTTAGTGTTCTTGGGCACGGGGACTATGGTGGTCTGCTTGAAACATATTGGTATTACAGACTCGGTCAGGGACAGATTGAAAATGTCAGTGAAGACACTTGTTAGTTGGTCAGCGCATGCTCAGAGTACACGTCCTGGTAATTCGTCTGGCCCTGCGACCTTGTGAATGTTGACCTGTTTATAGGTCTTACTCACATCGTCTACGGAGAGTGTGATCACACAGTCATCTGGAACAGCTCATGCTCTCATGCATGCTTCAGTGTTGCTTTCCTCGAAGCGAGCATAAAAGTTATTTAGCTCGTCTGGTAGGCTCGTGTCACTGTGCGGCTCGCGTCACTGTGCGGCTCGCGGATGTGCTTCCCTTTGTAGTTCGTAATAGTTTGCAAGCCCTGCCACATCCGACGAGCGTCGGAGCCTGTGTAGTACGATTCAATCTTAGTCCTGTATTGACGCTTTGCCTGTTTGATGGTCCGTCGGAGGGCATAGCGGGATTTCTTATAAGCGTCTAGGTTAGAGTTCCGCTCCTTGAAGCGGCATCTCTACCCTTTAGCTCAGTGCAGATATTGCCTGTAATCCATGGCTTCTGGTTGGGGTATGTACATACGGTCACTGTGGAGACGACATCATCGATGCACTTGACTGATGTGGTGTACTCCTCAATGCCATCGGATCAACATATTCCAGTCTGACACTGCCTGCTATAGAGGTTCTGGATGGCAGGGAGCTCAGCTCCAGTGATGTACTGGGCAGTAAGCACTACCCTTTGTAGAGCCTTGCGGACGGATGCTAAGCAGTTTAAATGCCAAGTGGTGATGTAGCCAGTCAAGAGGCTCTCAATGGTGCAGCTGTATAACTTTTTGAGGATCTAAGGGCCCATGGCAAATATTTTCAGTCTCTTAAGAGAGGTTGTCATGCCCTCTTCATGACTGTGTTGGTGTGTGTGGACCATGATAGGTCCTTAGGGATGTGAACATCGAGTAGCTTTCGACACGCTCCACTATAGCCCCATCGATGTGAATGGGGGCGTGCCTGGCCCTCGGTTTCCTGTAGTCTACAATCAGCTAATTTGTCTTGCTGACGTTGAGAAAGAGGTTGTTGTCCTGGCACCACACTGCCAGGTCTTTGACCTCCTCCCTATAGGCTGTCTCATCGTTGTCGGTGATCAGACTTACCGCCTTCGTGTAGTCAGCAAACTTAATGATGGTGTTGGAGTCGTGCGCGGCTATGTAGCTGTGGGTGAACAGGGAGTACAGGAGGGGACTAAGCACGCACCTGAGGGCCCCCCGTCTCGAGGCTCAGCGTTGCGGACGTGTTATTGCCTACCCTCACCACATGGAGGCGGCCCATCAGGAAATCCAGGATCCAGTTGCAGAGGGAGATGTTTAGTCCTCTGGTCCGTAGCTTAGTGATGACCTTTGAGGGCACTATGTTGTTGAAAGCTGAGCTGTTGTCAATCAACAGCATTCAGCATTACATAGGTGTTCCTCTTGTCCAGGTGGGAGAGGGCAGTACGGAGTGCAATAGAGATTGCGTCATCTGTGGATCTGCTGTGGCGGTATGCGAATTGGGTCCAGGGTGTCTGAGATGATGGTGTTGGTGTGAGCCATGATGAGTCTTTCGAAACATTTCAAGGCTACAGATGTGAGTGCTACGGGGCAATAGTCATCTAGATCCTCCAACACTTGAAATAATAATAATAATATACTTCCTAAAGTGGGATTTGAACCTACAAACATCCTCATAATAATATATATTATTATGCCAGCTTATAGCAAGAGTTAGGATGCACTATAAGTGTACCATTATAAATGCACTTAGAGCGCATTATGAAGAGGGTATTTATAGGAAGTGTTACCAAAAACACTTATCTTTGGCACGTATGTATTCTAGGAAGTCATTTCCTTTCCATCACAAATTGCGTAATTGTTTACAATTATCCCAGCGCCTGCGATTTCTCCATTACAATTAGTTGTAATGACCAGATGATAGATCTGGGCTCATATCAGACTGATGGGGACCAATTGGACTGGAGGTTCAACTAATAAGCATGGATATTAGCACTTGAAATCTCTCTGCAACTCTAACATATAATCCTAGTATATCTGGAGTATATACACAGACAGCATCATACGTGGTACTAATTCAGTTCTGTTTAGTTCAGTGAATATCAGTAGTTGGTCCTTAGTAAGTGTATAAAGGGGCTCCTATTATCTATAACACCTGTCGTATAATGGAGATACAGATATGGACTTGTTTTGTTGTGTTACTAATGTGAACCGTGTATCGCAGGAGAAGGTAGATGGGGTAGCTAGCAATAGAGCTCTGCATTGTCCTTATTATTCTGCGTCTGCCGGCATACTGTTTGTTACATTTATTAGAAGACATATGTACTGTGCTTTTAGTCCCAGGTGCAGAGTAAACTCAATGATGAGGGTAAACATGGGAGATTGCATTATATCAAACCTTTGGAGTTTTTTCAAGTGTGTGGGTACCATTTTTTTTTACTATTGTAGAAAGAGAGTTCACAAAAAAGAGGAATAAAACCTTGAATGTGGGCACACAGCACAGAAACGAATAGCGAACAAAGTGCATACAGGAAGCCATTGAAAATACCTTCTAACAAGCAATACACACAGTATCTTGTTAGTCTGAAAATGTATTATTGTTAGTCTGAAAAGTATTTTTCCCTTTCTGAAAGCTAAAAAGAAAACTATTTTTACGTGGTAATATTTGCTTCATCTCATTTTCTTACCAAACGTCACATATAAATTGGAGTGTTGTGAAACAGAGACTACTGTATGCCTAAGTATTAAACTTCACAAAACATGCACACACACCCACACTCCACCCATTAACTCTAACAGTTTCCCTAAACACCCTGTAACTGCATCATCTGTCGTGGTCAGTGTGCGGGAGAGGAGAGGTGAGAGGCCCGGGAAGCACACAGTCCTTCTTAATGTAATGTGTTCAGAGACGGCCCAGGGCAGACATGGGTGAGGTGGCCCCTGCCAGGCTCAGCATACATACGTATCCCTAGTCACAGCCCCAGCTCCCCTTATAGTTTAATGGCTGGTCGTTATGCATACACGGAGGTTGGGGAAGTTGGATTGTGGGGTTCTTATTGGCGTTCTTAATCAGCTCCTAATTGAAAGGTAGCTATAAAACCTGCAGGTGGTCCCCGGAACCTTGCTGGCTCTAATTGGCTGCCCACAGCGAGCGGGGAACTGCCGTTGGTTAAGCCGGTGAGTGGTGAGTCACTGGTCGCCATGTGGCATTGCCTCTGTTCCTGGCCTGCCCGGTAACACCTTTCCTATTTCCACAGAAACTGTCCTATGACTGGAGCCAGTAGTTTTAAGACACTGGAATCGAACCAGGGTCTGTAGTGACGCCTCTAGCACTGAGATGCGGTCTAAGGCACTGTATCTCAATGCTAGCGGCATCACTACAGGCACTGGTTCAATTCCAGACTGTATCACAACCGGCCAGGATTGGGAGTCCCATAGGGAGGCGCATAATTGGCCCAGCGTCGTCTGGGTTAGGGTTTGGCCGAGGTGTTAACTGACTTGCCAAGATCAATAAAGGTTAAATAAAAATATATATAAAAAATCCACCATGTCCTATAACTAGAGCCAGAACTTAAGACATCCACCATGTCCTATGACTAGAGCCAGTAATTTTAAGACATCCACCATGTCCTATGACTAGAGCCAGTAGTTTTAAGACATCCACCATGTCCTATGACTAGAGCCAGTAGTTTTAAGACATCCTCCATGTCCTATGAGTAGAGCCAGTAGTTTTAAGACATCCTCCATGTCCTACGACTAGAGCCAGTAGTTTTAAGACATCCACCATGTCCTATGACTAAGGCCAGTAGATTTAAGACATCCACCATGTCCTATGAGTAGAGGCAGTAGTTTTAAGATATCCTCCATGTCCTATGACTAGAGCCAGTAGTTGTAAGACATCCTCCATGTCCTATGACTAGAGCCAGTAGATTTAAGACATCCACCATGTCCTACGACTAGAGCCAGTAGATTTAAGACATCCACCATGTCCTATGACTAGAGCCAGTAGTTTTAAGACATCCACCATGTCCTATGACTAGAGCCAGTAGTTTTAAGACATCCACCATGTCCTATGACTAAGGCCAGTAGATTTAAGACATCCACCATGTCCTACGACTAGAGCCAGTAGTTTTAAGACATCCACCATGTCCTATGAGTAGAGGCAGTAATTTTAAGACATCCACCATGTCCTACGACTAGAGCCAGTAGTTTTAAGACATCCACCATGTCCTACGACTAAGGCCAGTAGATTTAAGACATCCACCATGTCCTATGAGTAGAGGCAGTAGTTTTAAGACATCCACCATGTCCTATGAGTAGAGCCAGTAGATTTAAGACATCCTCCATGTCCTATGACTAGAGCCAGTAGTTTTAAGACATCCACCATGTCCTATGACTAGAGCCAGTAGTTTTAAGACATCCACCATGTCCTATGACTAGAGCCAGTACTTGTAAGACATCCACCATGTCCTACGACTAGAGCCAGTAGATTTAAGACATCCACCATGTCCTATGACTAAGGCCAGTAGATTTAAGACATCCACCATGTCCTATGACTAAGGCCAGTAGATTTAAGACATCCACCATGTCCTACGACTAGAGCCAGTAGTTTTAAGACATCCACCATGTCCTACGACTAGAGCCAGTAGATTTAAGACATCCACCATGTCCTACGACTAGAGCCAGTAGATTTAAGACATCCACCATGTCCTACGACTAGAGCCAGTAGATTTAAGACATCCACCATGTCCTATGACTAAGGCCAGTAGATTTAAGACATCCACCATGTCCTACGACTAGAGCCAGTAGATTTAAGACATCCACCATGTCCTACGACTAGAGCCAGTAGATTTAAGACATCCACCATGTCCTATGACTAAGGCCAGTAGATTTAAGACATCCACCATGTCCTACGACTAGAGCCAGTAGATTTAAGACATCCACCATGTCCTATGACTAGAGCCAGTAGTTTTAAGACATCCACCATGTCCTATGACTAAGGCCAGTAGATTTAAGACATCCACCATGTCCTATGACTAGAGCCAGTAGATTTAAGACATCCTCCATGTCCTATGACTAGAGCCAGTAGTTTTAAGACATCCACCATGTCCTATGACTAGAGCCAGTAGTTTTAAGACATCCACCATGTCCTATGACTAGAGCCAGTAGTTTTAAGACATCCACCATGTCCTATGACTAGAGCCAGTAGTTTTAAGACATCCTCCATGTCCTACGAGTAGAGCCAGTAGTTTTAAGACATCCACCATGTCCTACGACTAGAGCCAGTAGTTTTAAGACATCCTCCATGTCCTACGACTAGAGCCAGTAGTTTTAAGACATCCACCATGTCCTACGACTAGAGCCAGTAGTTTTAAGACATCCTCCATGTCCTACGACTAGAGCCAGTAGTTTTAAGACATCCACCATGTCCTACGACTAGAGCCAGTAGTTTTAAGACATCCACCATGTCCTATGACTAGAGCCAGTAGTTTTAAGACATCCACCATGTCCTATGACTAGAGCCAGTAGTTTTAAGACATCCACCATGTCCTATGACTAGAGCCAGTAGTTTTAAGACATCCTCCATGTCCTACGACTAAGGCCAGTAGATTTAAGACATCCACCATGTCCTATGACTAGAGCCAGTAGTTTTAAGACATCCACCATGTCCTACGACTAGAGCCAGTAGTTTTAAGACATCCACCATGTCCTATGACTAGAGCCAGTAGTTTTAAGACATCCACCATGTCCTATGACTAGAGCCAGTAGTTTTAAAACATCCTCCATGTCCTATGAGTAGAGGCAGTAGTTTTAAGACATCCTCCATGTCCTATGAGTAGAGGCAGTAGTTTTAAGACATCCACCATGTCCTATGACTAGAGCCAGTAGTTTTAAGACATCCACCATGTCCTACGACTAGAGCCAGTAGTTTTAAGACATCCTCCATGTCCTATGACTAGAGCCAGTAGTTTTAAGACATCCTCCATGTTCTACGACTAGAGCCAGTAGTTTTAAGACATCCACCATGTCCTATGACTAGAGCCAGTAGTTTTAAGACATCCACCATGTCCTATGACTAGAGCCAGTAGTTTTAAGACATCCACCATGTCCTATGACTAGAGCCAGTAGATTTAAGACATCCACCATGTCCTACGACTAGAGCCAGTAGATTTAAGACATCCACCATGTCCTACGACTAGAGCCAGTAGTTTTAAGACATCCACCATGTCCTATGACTAGAGCCAGTAGTTTTAAGACATCCTCCATGTCCTACGACTAAGGCCAGTAGATTTAAGACATCCACCATGTCCTATGACTAGAGCCAGTAGTTTTAAGACATCCATGTCCTACGACTAGAGCCAGTAGTTTTAAGACATCCTCCATGTCCTATGAGTAGAGCCAGTAGTTTTAAGACATCCTCCATGTCCTATGAGTAGAGCCAGTAGTTCTAAGATATCCTCCATGTCCTATGAGTAGAGCCAGTAGTTTTAAGACATCCTCCATGTCCTACGACTAGAGCCAGTAGTTTTAAGACATCCACCATGTCCTACGACTAGAGCCAGTAGTTTTAAGACATCCACCATGTCCTATGACTAGAGCCAGTAGTTTTAAGACATCCACCATGTCCTACGACTAGAGCCAGTAGTTTTAAGACATCCACCATGTCCTACGACTAGAGCCAGTAGTTTTAAGACATCCACCATGTCCCATGACTAGAGCCAGTAGTTTTAAGACATCCACCATGTCCTACGACTAGAGCCAGTAGTTTTAAGACATCCTCCATGTCCTACGACTAGAGCCAGTAGTTTTAAGACATCCACCATGTCCTACGACTAGAGCCAGTAGTTTTAAGACATCCACCATGTCCTACGACTAGAGCCAGTAGTTTTAAGACATCCTCCATGTCCTATGACTAGAGCCAGTAGTTTTAAGACATCCTCCATGTCCTATGACTAGAGCCAGTAGTTTTAAGACATCCACCATGTCCTATGACTAGAGCCAGTAGTTTTAAGACATCCACCATGTCCTACGACTAGAGCCAGTAGTTTTAAGACATCCACCATGTCCTATGACTAAGGCCAGTAGTTTTAAGACATCCACCATGTCCTACGACTAGAGCCAGTAGTTTTAAGACATCCTCCATGTCCTATGACTAGAGCCAGTAGTTTTAAGACATCCTCCATGTCCTATTACTAGAGCCAGTAGTTTTAAGACATCCACCATGTCCTACGACTAGAGCCAGTAGTTTTAAGACATCCTCCATGTCCTATGACTAGAGCCAGTAGTTTTAAGACATCCACCATGTCCTACGACTAGAGCCAGTAGTTTTAAGACATCCACCATGTCCTACGACTAGAGCCAGTAGTTTTAAGACATCCTCCATGTCCTATGACTAGAGCCAGTAGTTTTAAGACATCCACCATGTCCTATGACTAGAGACAGTAGTTTTAAGACATCCACCATGTCCTACGACTAGAGCCAGTAGTTTTAAGACATCCACCATGTCCTACGACTAGAGCCAGTAGATTTAAGACATCCACCATGTCCTACGACTAGAGCCAGTAGTTTTAAGACATCCACCATGTCCTACGACTAGAGCCAGTAGTTTTAAGACATCCACCATGTCCTATGACTAGAGCCAGTAATTTTAAGACATCCACCATGTCCTATGACTAGAGCCAGTAGTTTTAAGACATCCACCATGTCCTACGACTAGAGCCAGTAGTTTTAAGACATCCACCATGTCCTATGACTAGAGCCAGTAGTTTTAAGACATCCTCCATGTCCTATGACTAGAGCCAGTAGTTTTAAGACATCCACCATGTCCTACGACTAGAGCCAGTAGTTTTAAGACATCCACCATGTCCTATGACTAGAGCCAGTAGTTTTAAGACATCCACCATGTCCTATGACTAGAGCCAGTAGTTTTAAGACATCCTCCATGTCCTACGACTAGAGCCAGTAGTTTTAAGACATCCACCATGTCCTATGACTAGAGCCAGTAGTTTTAAGACATCCACCATGTCCTACGACTAGAGCCAGTAGTTTTAAGACATCCACCATGTCCTATGACTAAGGCCAGTAGATTTAAGACATCCACCATGTCCTATGAGTAGAGGCAGTAGTTTTAAGATATCCTCCATGTCCTATGACTAGAGCCAGTAGTTTTAAGATATCCACCATGTCCTATGACTAGGTCCGGTAGTTTGTCCTGACCCCATGACTTGACTGAACCCACCTGTAGCCTACAGTACAACTAGGCCCCAGAGTTCTCCCTGGTTCAGGTCATGAAGCAGTCAGGATAAACACTGAGCAACCCAACCTTGTCCATGACCTTGACAGCTAGCAAACATTAGCATATTGACTGTATCTATACACTAAGTCACCTCACTCATTGTAGCTTTCGTGTGTTGCTGTCAAGGATTTTACAGTATCTCTAGCTGATATTTACATTCCCTTCCTGTGTCAGGCCTAGACTTTGTCTGCGTCAATACGCCTGAGCTACACCTCAAGGCTCCAGAAAGGACAGGTACTTTTTCATGGAATAATGCCAGTGACCTGTGGCACCACATACAGTTGGTGTGTGTGTGTGTGTGTGTGTGTGTGTGTGTGTGTGTGTGTGTGTGTGTGTGTGTGTGTGTGTGTGTGTGTGTGTGTGTGTGTGTGTGTGTGTGTGTGTGTGTGTGTGTGTGTGTGTGTGTGTGTGTGTATGTATGTATGTATGTATGTGCGTGCGTGCACAGTGCAGTTCCACCGATCGATCCCTATACTCAATTAAGGGCGGTAATGTTTTAATCAATGGCCCTGTAAAAATATGACACAGAGCTATCATTACTGTGGCTGTCAATTTATGACAAACGGCCATCTAATTGGCAATGTGTAAACACTGCATATGATAAAGAAAGGCTGGGCTGGATCAATAGCATTGATTTGGGCTGGCATTAAACAAACCACAGAGCAGAGAGGAGAATTATAGTCAGCTGAATTAGGTCCCTGACAGGTTTATGTCTTTGTAAAAATAAAGGACAGGATGTCGAGGTTGGTTATGTTTGTTGTACCATAAGTACAGGTTTAGCATTATATTCCACTGATATTAGCTGTCTGCCAGTGTATTATCTTAGGAGGTTTACGTCTTGGCAAGATGGAAATGTAGATGTTAGTAACGATATCAGCCACTGGAAGTCTATGAGGATGTTTACGTCTTTGTCAGAGGGAAAGGTGGTACGTTTGTTATGTTGTTGTTACCATAATTACAGGTGTATTGATGAAGTGGCCAGAGATGAGCTTATTAGAAACATTACGGTTCATTCTTGGATTAAGTGAAACACCCAACACCGAGAGATAATGTGGAAAACATCACTGCCTGTCAACTCATAATGTTCATGTTTCCATAAACAAATCAAATCTAATATAAAACAGAATCAATATGCTATCCACATCATCTGCATGGCGAGGTAGACTGTCCAAAAGCACCAGCACACTATAATCCATGCTGCATGCTGCGCCTCTCAGTGTGGGTTTGTATGCGTGTCTAAGTGCATGCATGCATAGTGTGTACACACAATCCACTCCAGACTGTGCCTGCCCACTGTCCTTGTACTGCTCTGTGGAGCGACCCTCAGCAGCTCGACAGTGTGTATCAAAGTGTCAACCCTCTGAAGCGTACTGTGTCACCCAGGCCTTTGCATCGCGGCAGGGGGCTAGAGTTCAGTTGAGTTGAGTTGGAGGGAGGGGGAAACACTAACATTCAACAGTGAGTAGCCACCACTGGGGCTAGCTGGGAGTAGCTAGTGTAGCAGCTAGCGTAGTGCGCTAACATCACCCCAGGAGATTGGTTTGGCAGGCTAGTTAGCATTCGCGGGGGCTGGGTCTTTGAAGGAGAGGGAACAATGAAAAGAGAAAAGTGGGGGGCCGCTGTGTGCCCGGAGAGAGAGCCAATGAGATGCCGCTCGACTGCATGGCCCCTGGAGAGCGAGCCAATGAGATGCCACCGGGAGGGCGACCGCTGCTTCTGCTACAATGCCAACGGAATGACTCGCTACAAAAAGTTTGGGATGGAAAGAAAAAGTGGGAGAGAGAGGGAGGGCTTTTGTGCAGTGCTTAGGCCTGAGTCTAGGAGAGTATGTTGGGTCAGAGAAACTATCTGTGCAGAATATACCCAGTGAACATACCCATATTTCTTCATTGTGATATCTTCCTAGCCCTGTTTACATGTGCTATTCACACACACTTATTCACACTATTCACACACACACAAGAGTCAACTCACAGTTCGATGTGTGAATAGGTGAAGCGCGAACAGAATAAGCATCTTTAATAACGCAGAGAAGTTAACAAGCCATTCACCAAGACAAATGGGAAAGGGTTAAGTGAATGGCAGGCTACTGTTCAAAATGAGAAAGCCATGCCAGTGGGCACATCACTTGTGCAATCAATGCAGCTTGTCCAGTCTCGCGGTTGAATTAAATTAGGATCCCCTCAAGAAAACCTTTTGTTGCGTTTACGACTGCTTTAGAAGACTAATGAACTTGTGTGCCTTGTAATAATTAGCTTTTGGCCCTTGCCTTGCCTTTTGTTGAGAGAAAGTGCAAAGAGGCTTATTCTCTATGGCTGTCAGACCTAGGTTGACATAGAATGAGTATTCTTTTAAATAGCTGCACGTGATTGAGCTTGCCTGGAGCATTGGAACCAATGGAATAGTTCCAAAAGTGCAAACCCCTCCCATCTGGCAGTAAAAAAGCTTTAGTATTTGAACGCAGGACTGAGGATGTAAGTCCACCCTGACTTTCAAGACTGTCTGAGGCTCCATTTTCTAACCTTTTACCAAAACGTGTGTCCACGCACTCCCCACATGGATTTAAAAGGAATATAGCTAAGATAACGCCCGTCAGACATGCTTGCATGTGTGGGCGTGAACGAGTGTACACTTCTGGGTGAACGGTAGAGAATCGGAATGCAACTAGAGTATCATTTTCTCTATGGCCTTTTCAAATGCATCTCCCTCTCTCTCGCTTGACGCCGTCATTAGTATTTCTCCCATCAAATGGCTCCTGCCTGCTTTCATATTGAGCCAAGGCCCAAAGTTGGTGGAGGACAAAGATTTGCTTTGAGTAAGTCTTTATCAGCCTCTCTCTAGCTGCAGGCTCTGAGCCTCGCCTCCTGCTGGTCTACCCAGCGAGCCACCCGCATCCCTCCATCTTTGAACCTCTCTCTATCCCTCTATTCTCCTCTTTCTCTCTTTCCTCAAATAAATTAATAAATTAATCAAACAGTGGATGAGAGGGAAAACAAATAATGAAGAACAACATTTTAAATTCAATTATTAGAGATGTAATACAATGACGAAAGGTAATGAATGCAGATTGGGCTTGTGTGTCTTTGGGGTTTTCGTCAGCACAGCACCACACTATGGTGTGGTGTACAGACAACAATACCTCAGAACACAACACAACACCATAACTAAAAGCTCTTCAGACACAGTCCTCTCTCTCAGCCAGGTGGGTCGTAATAAGCAATGTCACATTGGGATGAAAAGAGAGAGATAAAGAGAGAGATAAGAGAGGCTGAAGGAAAGGAAGAGCAAGGAGGCAGAGGAGGGAAGAAGGGAGAAACGGATGGGGTAAAAGAGTGAAAATGAACCTGGGCACTGCCGCGTCTTCACTGTTGAAAGGATGCTTTCGGGAGACAGCGAGATAGACAGACAGAGAACCCCCCCCCCCCCCCCACACACACACACACAAACAGAGAGGAAGCTCTCCTCCCCGTCAGAAGACCTGAGCGCTCCCCACCCAACCTTTATTGATTTCCTCTCCTCACAGGCACTGGTTAGTCTCTCCTGAACAGCCCATCAAACAGCGTGCCTCTTTTATGTCATTATGGTACAGACGAGGCCCCCTCTCTCTGTTCATTTCAATGATTCATTTGTATAGGGAAAGCACAAGACATTTCGCCCTTAATTAACAAATTGCAATATATTATTAACTTGTCGACGCAGAGCGCTTCCCTGAAACGCTTCGCAGCAGGGGAGCGGGAGGAGGGGTTATTTAGGGAGATGGGAGATGCTCTCACAAGCAAACTATGTTGAGGAAAATAAAGTGTGATCGCCATTTTTTTTTCTAACTTAGTTTTCTTTCCGGGCTGGTTAAATGATGCTGCTATTAACGTGAAGAGTCTTCATTAAGAGGTGTATTAAAATCAGTTCCTTTATATTGGGTTTATTGGTTTGGGTCTTTGAATTATGCACAGCTATCTCCTAAATAGCTTAATAGCTCTTTTTCCTTCCAGAGTGTGTAGGTAGGCCCAGTCTTACTCTTAGCCAGAGTGACAGAGGTGCGGTGTATAAGCCATCTGTTACGGAGCACTTCATTGAAGCTTTATGCAATATTTATCGATCCAAACTTCACTAGAACTAATTAACTTGCCAATTAGCCACTTACTGTTGTCAATGATAATGTGGTTCCCCATTGAAATTAATTAACCTGCCTGCTATATACCTCCTAATTGAGTTACTGTAAAGCTGTTCTGGGGGTCATTGGCACAACATTACTGTGAAGGTGGAAGGGCTTCACCTGCCAACAGATCGACTGTAGTGAGATCAGAACGGTGGTATTTATGCATGTGGGGCAGTTACCTTCACGGGCCTTGCGTTTCACCATAGGTGCAGAGGCCATATGCTCATATGCTGAAGACTATCTCCATAGGAGGCTACCTGGTCCTTTGATTCTTCCAGAAGCACCACATAAGGAAGTGGTTGTGAGCTCATATGGTCCTACAGCATTGGTGTCAGACTCATTCCACGGAGGGCTTAGTGTCTGCTGGTTTGAGTTTTTTCCTTTCAATTAAGACCTAGACAACCAGGTGAGGGGAGTTCTTTAATTAGTGACCTTAATTCATTAATCAAGTACAAGGGAGGAGCGAAAACCCGCAGACACTTGTCCCTCCGTGGAATGAGTTTGACACCTGTTCTACAGAGTTCCACCCAGCAAATGGCACACTATCGTTAGAGAGAGTGAAAAATAGAATACTCATTGACATAAAGAGAAACCCGACTGACAGAAAGAGATGGAGGGAGGGAGAGTGATCGAGAGAGAAAGACCGAGAGAGGGAGTCAAAAAGAGAGATGGAGAGAAAAAAAGACCATGCATCCAGATGACATTTGCTTGAGATTTCATGCTAAGTAGAAATGGCGATAGAGGGGTGATTTGGCACTTCTACACTTCCACACTCGCACATTTCCATCCAAATGCCAGGAAATAGGGCAAATCTCTACTGGACACATAGGAAGGTTAGACAGGAAGGATGCACTCGAATAAGAGCAGAAAAGAGAGACAGAGAGAGAGAGAGAGAAAGAGAGAGACAGTCGATAACTAGGAAGAGAGAGGCTCTCCTCTCGCCACGTTTCGATGGGGAAGCTACACCTTGGAACGATCAAAGTGGCTTTGTAATTACCATGGTTTTCCTCACGGGCAGGATTCAGCTCCGATAGATGGAATTCACAAGATGTCTTCCATATAGGTGCTACCTCCCGGGAAGAGCCAAAACCCTTCATGAGTGGAGCACACTTGGAATTCCCAACAAAGGCATATCTTGGGTATGTATTAATCAGTAAAAGTAAAGATACAGTGCATTCGGGAAGTACTCAGACCCTTTAACTTTTCCACATTTCGTTACGTTACAGCCTTACTCTAAAATTGATTAAATAAAAAATGTTCCTCAAGCTACACACAATATCCCATAATGACAAAGCGAAAACAGGTTTTTAGAAATTTTTGCAAATGTATTACAAATAAAAAACACGAGTATTCAGTCCCTTTGCTATGAGACACCAAATTAAGCTCAGGTGCATCCTGTTCCCATTGATCATCCTTGAGATGTGTATACAACTTGATTGGAGTCCACCTGTGGTAAATTCAATTGATTGGACATGATTTGGAAAGGCACA
Source organism: Salvelinus namaycush (assembly GCF_016432855.1). Classification (NCBI taxonomy): domain Eukaryota; kingdom Metazoa; phylum Chordata; class Actinopteri; order Salmoniformes; family Salmonidae; genus Salvelinus; species Salvelinus namaycush. Next base: position 9,800,233 of record NC_052348.1, read on the forward strand.
CACCTGTCTATATAAGGTCCCACAGTTGACAGTGCATGTCAGAGCAAAAACCAAGCCATGAGGTCAAAGTAATTGTCCGTAGAGCTCCGAGACAGGATTGTGTCGAGGCACACATCTGGAGAAGGGTACCAAAACAATTCTGCAGCACTGAAGGTCCCCAAGAACACAGTGGCCTCCATCATTCTTAAATGGAAGAAATTTGGAACCACCAAGACTCTTCCTAGATCTGGCAACCCGGCCAAACTGAGCAATCGAGGGAGAAGGGCCTTGGCCAAGGAGGGGACCAAGAACCCAATGGTCACTCTGACAGAGCTCGAGAGTTCCTCTGTGGAGATGGGAGAACCTTCCTGAAGGACAACCATCTCTGCAGCACTCCACCAATCAGCCCTTTATGGTGGAGTGGCCAGACGGAAGCCACTCCTCAGTAAAAGGCACATGACAGCCCGCTTGGACTTTGTCAAAAGGCAACTTAAAGGACTCTCAGACCATAAGAAACAAGATTCTCTGGTCTGATGAAACCAAGATTGTACTCCTTGGCTTGAAATGCCAAGCGTCACGTCTGGAGGAAACCTGGCACATTCCCTACGGCGAAGCATGGTGGTGGCAGCATCATGCTGTGGGGATGTTTTTCAGCAGCAGGGACTAGGAGACAAGTCAGGATTGAGGGAAAGATGAACAGAGCAAAGTACAGAGAGATCATTGATGAAAACCTGCTCCAGAGGGCTCAGGACCTAAGACTGGGGTCAAGGTTCACCTTCCAACAGGACAACGACACTAAGCACACAGTCAAGAAAACGCAGAGTTGTTCCGGGACAAGTCTCTGAATGTCCTTGAGTGGCCCAGCCAGAGCCTGGACTTGAACCCGGAGAGATCTCTGGAGAGACCTGAAAATAGCTGTGCAGCAACACTCCCCATTTAGCCTGACAGAGCTTGAGAGGATCTGCAGAGCAGAATGGGAGAAACTCCCAAAATACAGGTGTGCCAAGCTTGTAGCGTCATACCCAAGAAGACTCGAGGCTGTAATCACTGCCAAAGGTGATTCAACAAAGTACTGATTAAAGGGTCTAAATACTTATGTAAATGTGATATTTCCATTATTTTTAATAAACATTTATAAAAACCTGTTTTGCTTTGTCATTATGGGGTATTGAATGAAAATTTGAGGATTTTTTTTATATACCTTTTAGAATAAGGCTGTAACTTAACAAAATGTGGAAAAAGTCAAGGGGTCTGAATACTTTCCAAAGGCACTGTACCTTAATAGAAAATGATGAAGTAAAAGTGAAAGTCACCCAGTCACTCAGTTTGGATCACGTTTCAATACACTCAATTAGTATTTGGTAGCATTGCCTTTAAATTGTTTAACTTGGGTCAAACGTTTCAGGTAGCCTTCCACAAGCTTCCCACAAAAGTTGGGTGAATTTTGGCCCATTCCTCCCGACAGAGCTGGTGTAACTGAGTCAGATTTGTAGGCCTCCTTGCTTGCTTTTTCAGTTCTGCCCACAGATTTTCAATATGATTGAGGTCAGGGCTTTGTAATGGCCACTCCAATACCTTGACTTTGTTGTCCTTAAGCAATTTTGACAACTTTGGAAGTATGCTTGGGGTCATTGTCCATTTGGAAGATCCATTTGCGACCAAGCTTTAACTTCCTGACTGATGTCTTGAGATGTTGCTTCAATATATCCACATAATTTTCCTCCTCGTGATGCCATCTATTTTGTGAAGTGCACCAGTTCCTCCTGCAGCAAAGCACTCCCACAACATGATGCTGCCACCCCCATGCTTCACGGTTGGGATGGTGTTCTTTGGCTTGCAAGCGTCCCCCTTTTTCCTCCAAACATAACAATGGTCATTATGGCCAAACAACTTCTGACCCACTGGAATTGTGATACAGTGAATTATAAGGGAAATAATCTGTCATTAAACAATTGGAAAAATTACTTGTGTCATGCACAAAGTAGATGTCCTAACCGACTTGCCAAAACTATAGTTTGTTAACAAGGAATTTGTGGAGTGTTTGAAAAACGAGTGTTAATGACTCCAACCTAAGTGTATGTAAACTTCCGACTTCAACTGTATTAAGCAAACCAAACACCACCATTTTCTTGTTTTTTACATTTTTTTATAGCCAGGGGCGCACTCCAACACTCAGACATCATTTACAAATGAAGCATGTGTTTAGTGAGTCTGCCAGATCAGAGGCAGTAGAGATGACCAGGGATGTTCTCTTGATAAATGCGTGAATTGGACCATTTTCTTGTCCTGCTAATCATTGAAAATGTACTTTTGGGTGTTTGGGAAAATTTATTGAGTAAAAAGTACAAACTTTTCTTTAGGGATGTAGTGAAGTAAGAGTAAAAGTTCTCAAAAATATAAATAGTAAATTATAGATACACCCAAAAACTACTGAAGTAGTACTCAAGTTTTTATATTTAAGTACTTTACACTGGTATTAATGTACAGCATGCATATTGCACTTTCACCTGCTCATATAAATACATCCAAGTATAATCTCAGAGAAAACATGGGGATATTATTGAAGAGGATGTTTCTTGTATCTGTTATTTGGATTTTGCTATGAATATCACAATCTTTGTCACACACACACACAAACACTAGAGAGAGAGAGCCAACAGCCAGTGACAACCACAACAGCAGATGCTTTGTCACCGTGGTCACAGAGTGTTTCCATCTTCCTCCATCCTGATCCCGACGTGACCGCTCTTAATTCCCACCGTTGATTCAGATTGACAGGCGATGATGCACGTCTGTCTGTGACTGTGTGGGCTGGAACAATATTTGACGCCGCAGATCAAAGTGGTTGTTGACGTGATCGTATAATGCCTCCCTCTCACTCTGTGTGTGTGTGTGTGCGTGTTTGTGTGTGTGTGTGTGTGTGTGTGTGTGTGTGTGTGTGTGTGTGTGTGTGTGTGTGTGTGTGTGTGTGTGTGTGTGTGTGTGTGTGTGTGTGATCTATGAATAATAATCTTACATGAGATGTTGTTTGGCTTTATGGGCCAAATACAGCCCGGTGTCTGCTTCTTAACCCCGGCGCTCGTTAACCGAGGCCCCTCTGTCGTCGTACTGTAAGTCACACAAACAGCTGGTAATTACTGTCTCCACTTCTCAGGGACACAGGTGGCAGCAGTGATGTAGCACTTCCCTTCCCTCTTTGCCTTAGAGTGGTTGGCATCTACTAAGAGGAAACCGATGCATTCTGGGTAGGTCGAGGCCAGGGACGCGAGCTGATTATTGTTGTCATAAGTGTTATGTGAAATGGATGATGTGAAGAGATGATTATGTACTCACAAGGGCTCAAATATTAACAATTGTTTAAATACCTTAGCTTGCCTAGTGTAATGGAGCCCACATTTGTAAACCTCAGGAAGGAGGAAGGAATGAACACAAGCTAATGGAGAGCTAACGTTAGCCCAAAATGCTAATATACTGTAACAAACATGGATATACAAGAGGTGGATTGTTGTGACAATTCATCAAAGAGCTTCTCCTGAGGTAAAAAACAGTTTGAGGGTAAAAAGTCAGAAAACTACAGCTTTACAAAGAACGCAACACGTTCAAATAACGAACTAAAAGCAACAACAGCGAGTATGAACTAAAAGCACACACAAGAAAGAGAGCATGAACAGAGTCAGAGCCCCTAGGGATTGTCAGTCATGACCACACTTAGGGATTGTTAGCCAGACACTGTCAGAGCTGTTACCGTGACACCACTGGAGTCAGCCTCACTACAGCCGCTCTACCCCACGGTGCCATATCCCACAATTCAATGCGCCGACATAGCCCCGGTTGGAGCACTCTCACGCGGCTTGCCTCTTTGCTGATGGGGATGTTGGAATCTCACAAAACCACACATATGAACGCACACACACACACACACACACGCACACACACACACACACACACACACACACACACACACACACACACACACACACACACACACACACACACACACACACACACACACACACACACACACACACACACACACACACACACACACACACCCACCCACACACACACACACCAGCCTCTATTTCTACAGCAAAGCTCTGACAGTACTGTACAGCACCAGCACAATGTGGATAATGTACAATACACCTGTGATATGGAGAGCTAGAAAAATATATTGATTTACTCACTTTCAGGAGATCTGATGAGAAGCTAGGGCTCAGTGTTCCCCCTGGCATGGGGAAAAACAACACACCAATGTCAGATCACACAACAGTTTCTTTTGGTGCACTGCAACATTACGACAGGTGAAATATTGATTCCTCCCTAGCATAGTGTGAACACACACAGCAACATTGCTAGAAAGTCTTCTTTGGTTAACTTTTTGAGGTGAAGTCATGTCAGGCTGCCATGGTGTGTGTGTGTGTCTGTGTGTGTTCTTATGGGTTCAGCTGGTGCATTGCTGTGGAGTGAACCTTTTGGTTCACACCTTGTCAGCCTGGGTTAGGGCAACAACACTCTTTCTCCTCAGCCGGTGGCAATACAATACCACACACGTATAAGATCCATTCTCAAACAACTAAACAAAGTCCAATCAGAGCAAACCAACCCCACACTCTGATCACTGCACAATAAATATCCCTTGGATTCACATGCTGTCCTGTAAGTGTATGATTATGATGTATCGCTTCTTCGCCGAAGTCCACAGCTGGTATTGCCATTATCAATGGACTCCTCTCCATTGTGTAGAGCCCAAGCCTCACACAATCACCCATGCATTAAACTAACAATTCATCATTTTACCCCAGACTTCCTTCTCCAATGCATTTACAGCAACTACAGAGATACATATTATGGTGTTATATTATGGCAACTTTACAAAACAAAATGGATGCTCACTGGTTAGCTTCCAAACTAAAGAGGAGGCCCAAAGACTGCAATAATAATAACTTCAATAATCAGTATGTTGCTCTAAGGAGGCCGGTAGACTGCCGTTAGAAGAATTAGCTAAAGAGAAACTTTAAGACGGCATCTTTAAGTCAAGCAGCTTGTTCTCCATCTCCCTGCTTGAGGGCCCACTCCAGAACGTTCCCCGGCACAGCCATTACCATCTGGTGCAGCTGAGAGCTACTGTAAGAGTGGAGAGCCGACAATGGACCAGCAAGCACATAACTTCTCAGTCTATAAATAGTGTCTCATTGAGTAGGGAAAACAAAATGGCCACCAATGCTCCGGAGTACAATGGGGTCAATTAGACAATTCCCGAGGAGGAGAGGAAGGGAAAGAGGGAGAGGTGAGGGATATGCCGAGAGGGATATAGAGAAATAGGTACAGAGCGAGAAATAGAGGGAGGAAGGACGAGAGAGCCAGAGGACCTAAATAAGTGTGACACAAATGTCAGTTCTGAGGGAAAGGCAGTCGGGAGGAGCGTCCCGCTTTGGGGAGTGAGGTGTTGGAATCAATCGCATCCACAGAATATACTGGGGAAGGTCAAACCGGAACACATCTGATGATTGATGGCGACGTGAAAACCTCACACGTTTGCACAAAAAGAGAGGAAGAAAAGAGAAAACCTACTGTAGTCCTTTTTCGCTCTCCATCCACTGACAGATTCATTTTCATCTGACGCATGGCTGACATTTTTCACTTCTTCCTTACAGTAAGTGTCTCTCCCGCACTTCTGCCCACGAAGGCAAAGGCAGAGCCTGAGCCCAGTGTGCTTAGGGATTGGTGGCAGTGATATCCCAGAGCTCTACAGAGAGGCTGGAGGGTACATCAGACACAATCGCATTAGATCTGACATGAGGAAGAAGGACGGAGAAGTGTGTGTGTTTTTTCAGTCTATAAAAAGTGAATACAGTAGTTTCTAAGCCGCTGGTTGTATGCCACAGCACGGAACAGCCCACTAAGAAAATTGCTGCTGAAAGTCAATGGAGCCATTGGAGATTGTAAAATGTCTCCTGTCTGGATTAATTGAATTTAAGGCTTAGGTGATTAGGCTGTCTTTTTAAACAGCAGTGGAGGGTTGTTTTAAAGCACCCCAAGTGCCACAATCTACCATTGGTTTTGAGGAATATACTGGCTTAAAGGGATGAGGGCCGAGAGTGAGGACATACCATGTTTCAGGTGGACACACAACCACACAGCTACACTTATTACACATTCCTGATGAAGAGCAATAAAATCAAATCAAAAATGGCGGTTTAAATATTTCATCATAATATCTCATCTTCGGTGTAATAACTTAGAAGAGCACAACACAACAGTGAATTAAAGCTGAGATATCACACCCTGCTTTGTTATTGGTAACGTCAGTCTGTCCCGCTCTTTCTACCTGCTTTGTTATTGGTGACGTCAGTCTGTCCCTCTCTTTCTTCCTGCTTTGTTATTGGTGACGTCAGTCTGTCCCTCTCTTTCTTCCTGCTTTGTTATTGGTGATGTCAGTCTGTCCTTCTCTTTCTTCCTGCTTTGTTATTGGTGACGTCAGTCTGTCCCTCTCTTTCTTCCTGCTTTGTTATTGGTGACGTCAGTCTGTCCCTCTCTTTCTTCCTGCTTTGTTATTGGTGATGTCAGTCTGTCCCTCTCTTTCTTCCTGCTTTGTTATTGGTGATGTCAGTCTGTCCCTCTCTTTCTTCCTGCTTTGTTATTGGTGACGTCAGTCTGTCCCTCTCTTTCTTCCTGCTTTGTTATTGGTGACGTCAGTCTGTCCCTCTCTTTCTTCCTGCTTTGTTATTGGTGACGTCAGTCTGTCCCTCTCTTTCTTCCTGCTTTGTTATTGGTGACGTCAGTCTGTCCCTCTCTTTCTTCCCTTTCTTTCTTCCTATTCATTTCCTCAACAATGCGTCAAAAAGGAAAAAGATTGGAGACATTTAAACCGTAAAGGTCAACAATGAATCAGGAAGCGCTACACATGCCGGAGGTGTGATTTCAGTCTTTCAGCGTCCGTGAGCTCCGTTAAAGGTATCAGTCAGACCGTGGCGAATAGAACAGAGGCATGTTTCTCCCTTATCTGCCACGGCCATACCTTTCAGATGATAGAAGCCCGGGCATGTTAGATGTACTTAGGCCCCTCAAAGTGGCTCGTCCTGATCAAAAGAGGCATCATTATAACGCTACATCAAAACGATCGACCAACCAACGCTGCAGATAAACACCTCTTATCTCAGAGAACTGCTACGCCATGCAGGCCTTGTGTCCGACAGCATAAAATGACAGAAAGAAAACAATGGAAAAATGAAATCAGCAGTTGTACCACTATCGCTGTATTACAGTTCAAGTCGGAAGTTTACAAACACTTAGGCTGGAGTCATTAGAACTCGTTTTTCAACCACTCCACATATTTCTTGTTATCAAACTATAGTTTTGGCAAGTCGGTTAGGACATCTATTTTGTGCATGACAAGTCATTTTTCCAACAATTGTTTACAGACAGATTATTTCATTTATAATTCACTGTATCGCAATTCCAGTGGGTCAGAAGTTTACATACACTAAGTTGACTGTGAATTTAAACAGCTCGGAAAATTACAGAAAAATATGTCATGGCTTTAGAAGCTTCTGATAGGCTAAATGACAAAATTTGAGTCAATTGGAGGTGTACCTGTGGATGTATTTCAAGGCCTACCTTCAAACTCAGTGCCTCTTTGCTTGACATCATGGGAAAATCAAAAGAAATCAGCCAAGACCTCAGAAAAAAATTGTGGACCTCCACAAGTCTGGTTCATCCTTGGGAGCAATTTCCAAATGCCTGAAGGTACCACGTTCATCTTTACAAACAATAGTACGCAAGTTTAAACACCATGGGACCACGCAGCCAGCATACCGCTCAGGAAGGAGATGCGTTCTGTCTCCTAGAGATGAACATACTTTTGTGCGAAAAGTTCAAATCAACCCCAGAACAACAGCAAAGGACCTTGTGAAGATGCTGGAGGAAACAGGTACAAAAGTATCTATATCCACAGTAAAACGAACCCTATATCGACATAACCTGAAAGGCCACTCAGCAAGGAAGAAGCCACTGATCCAAAACCGCCATAAAAAAGCCAGACTACGGTTTGCAACTGCACATTGGGACAAAGATCGTACTTTTTAGAGAAATGTCCTCTGGTCTGATGAAACAAAAATAGAACTGTTTGGCCATAATGACCATCGTTATGTTTTGTGGAAAAAGGGGGAGGCTTACAAGCAGAAGAACACCATCCCAACCGTGAAGCACGGGGGTGGCAGCATCATGTTGTGGGGGTTCTCTGCTGCAGGAGGAACTGGTGCACATCACAAATTAGATGGCATCATGACGACGGAAAATTATGTGGATATATTGTAGCAACATCTCAAGACATCAGTCAGGAAGTTAAAGCTTGGTCGCAAATGAAGGACAACAAAGTCAGGACAAGAAAGTCAAGGTTTTGGAGTGGCCATCACAAAAGCATGTGCGAGCAAGGAGGCCTACAAACCTGACTCAGTTACACTAGCTCTGTCAGGAGGAATGGGCCAAAATTCACCCAACTTATTGTGGGAAGCTTGTGGAAGGCTACCCGAAACGTTTGACCCAAGTTAAACAATTTAAAGGCAATGCTACCAAATACTAATTGAGTGTATGTAAACTTCTGACCCACTGGGAATGTGATGAAAGAAATAAAAGCTGAAATAAATCATTCTCTCTACTATTATTCTGACATTTCACATTCTTAAAATAAAGTGGTGATCCTAACTGACCTAAGACATGGAATTTTTACAAGGATTAAATGTCAGGAATTGTGAAAAACTGAGTTTAAATGTATTTGGCTAAGGTGTATGTAAACTTCCGACTAAAACGGTATAGCCATCAATTTTTTATTTTAAAAAATGGGGGGGGTTACCCCTCTTTCCAATTTCAATTACGATCTTGTCTCATCGCTGCAACCCCCAACGGGCTTGGGAGAGGCAAAGGTTGAGTCATGTTTCCTCCAAAACATTACGGCGCCAAACGATGCTGGGCCAATTGTGCACCGCCCTATGGGACTCACGGTCACGGCCGGTTGTGACACAGCCTGGGATCGAACCCGGGTCTGTAGTGACGCCTCAAGCTAGACCGCTGCGCCACTTGGGAGGCCCTCTATCACTCCATGCTATCCATCCATGCTATCCCTCCATGCTATCCATCCATGCTATCCCTCTATTCTATCCCTCTATTCTATCCCTCCATGCTATCCTTCTATTCTATTCCTCCTTGCTATCGCTCCATGCTCCATCCATGCTATCCCTCCATGCTATCCATCCATGCTATCCCTCTATTCTATCCCTCTATTCTATCCCTCCATGCTATCCTTCTATTCTATTCCTCCTTGCTATCGCTCCATGCTTCCTCCATGCTATCCCTCCATGCTATCCCTCCATGCTATCATCCATGCTATCCCTCTATTCTATCCCTCCATGCTATCCTTCTATTCTATTCCTCCTTGCTATCGCTCCATGCTTCCTCCATGCTATCCCTCCATGCTATCCCTCCATGCTATCACTCTTTTCTATCCCTCTATTCTATCCCTCCATGCTATCCTTCTATTCTATTCCTCCTTGCTATCGCTCCATGCTTCCTCCATGCTATCCCTCCATGCTATCCCTCCATGCTATCACTCTTTTGAAGCCCCTGAGCTCAAACACAGCCACTAAACTGCTTCCCATTAGGAGGCCAAAGATGTGCAATAAAAAAGCCCTGTGCTGCAAAGATACTAGTTACCCAATGTTACATTCTGTCTCTGAGCCCATTAGCTTTAAGTTAGAACAACTGGGAATAATACAATACGAGACCATCTTGCTCCTTCTTAATGATCCTTTCTAAGAGTAACAACCAAACATTACTAGTACATTAGCTGCATGAAATTTAAGAACACGCTATGTCTCTAAGTCCTAGGAGTTTCTAGTAGGGGAAACTGAGAACTTTTAGTATATAGACACATTTGTAACTCTTCAAAGATAGAAAACCTAGGTTGATGTTTATGTGGGACAGTAGATTGTAATAAAGTAATAGTCCCTTTGCTTCATAGAAACAAGGTTGTGTAAGCTAAGTCACTGATTAAAAAATATATTTGTTTACCATGTAGTCCATTAACAGGGTGGAGAGCAATCTCCCAAAGGAAAATGTTATCTACAGCTCATACCTAACTCCAACACTTAATCTACATATCAGGAATCAAAGTAAGACCCAGATGCAGACTGTCGAAGCAATATTTAATGTTCCAACAGGGTCAAGTAGAAGACAGATCAAGGTGGGTAATCCAGAGGAAAGCAGAGGTATAGGTCGGGGGGCAGGGTCAGGGTCGGGGCAGGCAGAGTGGTCAGGCAGGCGGGTACAGAGTCCAGAACAGGCAAGGGTCAAAACCGGGAGGACTAGTATAAGAGAAATAGAAAGCAGGAGCACGGGGGAAAAAACGCTGGTTGACTTGAAAAACATACAAGACGAACTGGCACAGAGAGACAGGAAACACAGGGTTAAATACACCAGGGAAAATAAGCGACACCTGGAGGGGGTGGAGATAATCACAGGTGAAACAGATCAGGGCCTGACACTACAGTATATTCTATCTTCGTTTTCATGTTGCCAAACACTACAAGACTTGCCTTTGCCTGCTGCAATACCATTGAATAATTAACTATCCCCCTTCGACAAAGTCAAATTATCTAATCCTTCGACAAACATCCTACAATAGTTTTTATGAAGTAATCAAACCTTCGACAGGATGACAGGAGAAGGGAAATAAAATTAAATAATTAAGCGTGCAGTGCCACAAGTGTTCTCCAAGGTTAAGATTATTTCAGTTTTATTGACTCTGTTGTCAGTGGCTGGGGAAAAGACAGGCAGAAAAGGAGGAGGTCGGTGGAGATTTCTGTTGAGTTTCGATTGCGGAGGAGAGCCATAGAGCCATATTCCAATAACATGGTAGGATTTACTGTAACCCTTCGACCTTTAAAGGGCTCCTGATGGGCGGACTGTAGAAACAGAGATATCGGGGAGGGATATCGTCTTTCCGTTATTAATAAGCTATGGCAGGCAGAGCTTTGCATAAGTCTACCTACTGCAAGGCTTTGACATATCTAAACCCAGGGATGAGGGTGGCCATTTTAAGGTGAATGGGATATTAAAAAACCACATATAAATATGATATAAATATGATAACTTCTCTGAAATCAAGTGCTTTGTTTTTATCAGAATGTATTTTCGTGCCCTGAATGTTCATGTTTTTGTTGATTTTACTGGTTGAACAAAGAGAACAACGCAAAGTTGAAAATAAAATTGTTTTTTTCTTCATAGAAACGTCTCGCAAATGAGAGTAAGTTCACAAAGCCTGTGGTATCCATTTAGGCAGTCCTTTGAGTACGGAATTATCTGGAAGCTTTTTTAATTTTTTTCAAGAAACCCCACTCCAGTGTTACGGCAGATTGAAATAACACATTGCTATGGCAACGGACAGTTTGGGGTTTTACTTCGAACAAAAGCCTAGTAGTGAAGACTAGCTTCTATTCCTCAGAGCTACTGTACTCCACTCCCGCTCTAGCGGTGATGATGACATAAAAATGGCCTTTTGTCCGTGTTGTGGCTATTGTCGTCCTGTCTCTTTCTGCTTGTTCCACGGGCCCATTTCCCTGACAGCCATGGCTAAAGCACTTAGCCGGCGTTAGTGATATACTCTTTTCGTCCCCCGGCCGCGCCGGCGTAACAGTGCCTTTGTCTGCGAGTGCGTCCGCCGCCGCCACAAAAGGGGGGTAAACGGGGGGAAAGAAAAAAGGATTAGGCCGCATCGATTTTCACCAGCAGAACACCTCGGATGAAATCTACCTCAGAGACCAAAGGGAGGAGAATCATTACGGTCTCATGGTTCTTTAGAGGGGTCAAAGGGAGAGAGATGTGAAGAGAGGAGGATAGAGAGAAGAAAGAGAGGAATGATGGGTCTGTGCACTGCCCATACAGTCACTGTCATGAAGGGTTCGCTTAGCCACATGCTGTTCTGTGGGATGAGGCCATTCTATACTGTAACTTTGGATGGTGTCTGAGGGACTGACTGGGTTCTATGCTGTGAGGCCATACTATATCTGTGGATGGTGTCTGTGTGACTGACTGGCTTCAAACCTGGGCCTCCTGCACACCCTAACACCGCATTAGTCACCTAAGCTAAAGCCTAGGCATTAGCATGGGGAGCTAATACAAGTCTTCAGGTGTCAGGCAAGGTTGCTCACCTCTGAAGGTCCGCTTGTCCACACCCACGACAGTCCACTAGGTGCTACTCTTTCTTCAAGTTTGATCAACCCTTTCATCCTTGCCATCAGCAAGCACATACAAAACGGTTAACCATTAGCCCTCAACTTCCAGCCCAGGCTCTACAAAACAGTTAGCCATTTAGCCCTCAGCTTCCAGCCCAGGCTCTACAAAACAGTTAGCCATTTAGCCCTCAGCTTCCAGCCCAGACTCTACAAAACAGTTAGCCATTTAGCCCTCAGCTTCCAGCCCAGGCTCTACAAAACAGTTAGCCATTTAGCCCTCAGCTTCCAGCCCAGGCTCTACAAAACAGTTAGTCATTTAGCCCTCAGCTTCCAGCCCAGGCTCTACAAAACAGTTAGCCATTTAGCCCTCAGCTTCCAGCCCAGGCTCTACAAAACAGTTAGCCATTTAGCCCTCAGCTTCCAGCCCAGGCTCTACAAAACAGTTAGCCATTTAGCCCTCAACTTCCAGCCCAGGCTCTACAAAACAGTTAGCCATTTAGCCCTCAGCTTCCAGCCCAGGCTCTACAAAACAGTTAGCCATTTAGCCCTCAGCTTCCAGCCCAGACTCTACAAAACAGTTAGCCATTTAGCCCTCAGCTTCCAGCCCAGACTCTACAAAACAGTTAGCCATTTAGCCCTCAGCTTCCAGCCCAGGCTCTACAAAACAGTTAGCCATTTAGCCCTCAGCTTCCAGCCCAGGCTCTACAAAACAGTTAGCCATTTAGCCCTCAGCTTCCAGCCCAGACTCTACAAAACAGTTAGCCATTTAGCCCTCAGCTTCCAGCCCAGGTTCTACAAAACAGTTAGCCATTTAGCCCTCAGCTTCCAGCCCAGGCTCTACAAAACAGTTAGCCATTCGCCCTCAACTTCCAGCCCAGGCTCTACAAAACAGTTAGCCATTTAGCCCTCAACTTCCAGCCCAGGCTCTACAAAACAGTTAGCCATTTAGCCCTCAGCTTCCAGCCCAGGCTCTACAAAACAGTTAGCCATTTAGCCCTCAACTTCCAGCCCAGGCTCTACAAAACAGTTAGCCATTAGCCCTCAACTTCCAGCCCAGGCTCTACAAAACAGATGAGAACTAAGCTGCTAGAACTTTAAGGAGGAAATATGTGATGATATTCAGACTCAGGCACAAAGTAGATCATTAAGCCGTAACGCTGAGTCTCTTTGCACAAGTGGCCGCCTCGAGTAGAGTTACAGGGGGTGTTTGAACAGCCGAGAGAGGAGAGAACGGAGGGGAGGAGGGAGAGGCTGTGTGTAATATGGGAGGTGGGTTTAAGATGGTGGGGTGTAAGAACCCCATGCTGAGGCTCCAGAGACTGGGCCGCACCACAGAACAGATGTCAGCTGCTGCTCCGTCACAACACCACGCTCCTGGCACCACACCAAGTGGCGGGGCATCAAAACAATGCAATCAGCAGAGGATCGTTATTTCTTCAACTGGAGAGTGTTTTTTTTTTTACTCTCACAGCAGCATCTTCAGAGATAAGCGTACTGACGATGACGAGGGTGGTAATAATGATCATGTTGACGATGGGGATGATAATGAGGTTGTACACGAAAAAACATATCACCAAACCGTAGACTGAAGCTCTCAATCAAGGCCTGTCAATAAGTACTGAACCCCAAATGTAATCTACTTTAAAAATGTCCAATTATGAAAGAATAAAACATTTACATCAACAGGTTGTAATGCATGCCATTGAAGAGGATGTGGTCTTGCAGCATATTAACCTGTCCAAGGACACTGGGAGGGAAAATGACTGTTACAGCTTTCATATTCCTCCTCCTCGGACGAGGAGAGGCGAGAAGGATAGGACCAATACGCGGAGTGGTTAGTGTCCATAATTTATTAACATCCAACTGAACACTATACGATGCAAGATAACAAATAGAAAATAAAACCGACAAACAGTCCCGTGTGGCACAACGACTACACGGAAGACAAACACCCACAAAACACCCGTGAAACCCCGGCTGCCTTAGTATGATTCTCAATCAGGGACAACGATTGACAGCTGCCTCTGATTGAGAATCATACCAGGCCGAACACAAAACCCCAACATAGAAAATCACACATAGATAGCCCACCCCAACTCACGCCCTGACCAACTAAATAAATACAAGAAAAAGGAAAAACAGGTCAGGAACGTGACATAACCCCCCCCTTAAGGTGCGAACTCCGGGCGCACCAGCATAAAGTCTAGGGGAGGGTCTGGGTGGGCGTCTGTCCACGGTGGCGGCTCTGGCGCTGGTCGTGGTCCCCACCCCACCATAGTCAATCCCCTCCTCCGTAGCCTCCTCCAAATTAACCCCACTAGATTAAGGGGCAGCACCAGACTAAGGGGCAGCACCGGACTGAGGGGCAGCACCGGACTGAGGGGCAGCACCGGACTGAGGGGCAGCATCGGACTGAGGGGCAGCACCGGACTGAGGGGCAGCACCGGACTGAGGGGCAGCACCGGACTGAGGGGCAGCACCGGACTGAGGGGCAGCTCCGGACTGAGGGACGGATCCTGGCTGGCTGGCTCTGGCGGATCCTGGCTGGCTGGCTCTGGCGGATCCTGGCTGGCTGGCTCTGGCGGATCCTGGCTGGCTGGCTCTGGCGGATCCTGGCTGGCTGGCTCTGGCGGATCCTGGCTGGACGGCTCTGGCGGATCCTGGCTGGACGGCTCTGGCAGATCCTGGCTGGACGGCTCTGGCGGGTCCTGGCTGGACGGCTCTGGCGGGTCCTGGCTGGACGGCTCTGGCGGGTCCTGGCTGGACGGCTCTGGCTGGTCCTGGCTGGACGGCTCTGGCTGGTCCTGGCTGGACGGCTCTGGCTGCTCATGGCTGGACGGCTCTGGCTGCTCATGGCTGGACGGCTCTGGCTGCTCAGGACAGACGGACAGCGCTGGGCAGGCAGGCAGCTCAGACAGCGCTGGGCAGGCAGACAGTTCAGACAGTGCTGGGCAGGCAGACAGTTCAGACAGCGCTGGGCAGGCAGACAGTTCAGACAGCGCTGGGCAGGCAGACAGTTCAGACACTGGCTGTGCTGGAGAGGAGGAAGGCTCTGACAGCGCTGGACAGGTGAAAGCAGCTGGAGAGAGAACCCGGAGAGACAGCCTGGTGCGGGGGGTTGCCACCGGAGGACTGGTACGTGGAGGTGGCACCGGGTATACCGGACCGTGAAGGAGGACACGCGCTCTTGAGCACCGAGCCTCCCCAACCTTACCAGGTTGAATGGTCCCCGTAGCCCTGCCAGTACGGCGAGGTGGAATAGCCCGCACTGGGCTATGCTGGCGAACCGGGGACACCATCTGTAAGGCTGGTGCCATGTACGCCGGCCCGAGGAGACGTACTGGAGGCCAGATATGTTGGGCCGGCTTCATGGCACCCGGCTCGATGCCCAACCTAGCCCTACCAGTGCGGCGAGGTGGAATAGCCCGCACTGGGCTAAGCACGCGTACTGGGGACACCGTGCGCTTTACCGCATAACACGGTGTCTGACCAGTACGACGCCCTCTCACTCCACGGTAAGCACGGGGAGTTGGCTCAGGTATCCTACCCGGCTTTGCCACACTCCGCGTGTGCCCCCCCCCCCCCAAGAAATTTTTGGGTCTGACTCTCGGGCTCCCAACCGCGTCGCCGCGCTGCCTCCTCATACCAGCGCCTCTCTGCCTTCGCTGCCTCCAACTCCGCCTTGGGACGGCGATATTCCCCTGGCTGAGCCCAGGGTCCTTTGCCGTCCAGAATCTCTTCCCAAGTCCAGGAGTCCTGGGTCTTTTTCCGCTGCTGTTGCCGCCCTTCTCCACTCCGCTTGGTCCTTTGGTGGTGGGTGTTTCTGTTACGGCTTTCATATTCCTCCTCCTCGGACGAGGAGAGGCGAGAAGGATCGGACCAATACGCGGAGTGGTTAGTGTCCATAATTTATTAACATCCAACTGAACACTATACGATGCAAGATAACAAATAGAAAATAAAACCGACAAACAGTCCCGTGTGGCACAACGACTACACGGAAGACAAACACCAACAAAACACCCGTGAAACCCCGGCTGCCTTAGTATGATTCTCAATCAGGGACAACGATTGACAGCTGCCTCTGATTGAGAATCATACCAGGCCGAACACAAAACCCCAACATAGAAAATCACACATAGATAGCCCACCCCAACTCACGCCCTGACCAACTAAATAAATACAAGAAAAAGAAAAAACAGGTCAGGAACGTGACAATGACATAAATAAAGGTTTCCAGAGGAAGTCATTGGAGTAATTTGCCAAATTACCTGCAGATACGGAGGAGAGCGTAACCTAGTAGCTCCTCTGCACCTGTTAAATTTTCAAAAGAACGGGGGATTTCCTTCTTTAATTTTTCCTTCCTCTTCTCCTCTCAGAAAATGAAAGCAATTACAAAACCTCCTCCATGTTTCCTTGGAGATACAGTTAATGATAACACACTCACAATGTAGAGGAAGCTTTTAGTTCAGGCACAGAGGCACATTGGTGTGATGCTGACGACAGGCGAACAAGAGGAGTGCCAGAAACAACAAGGCTCCGTCTTTCTTTACATTATATAACAGGGGAGAGACAAGTTCTACACGGCGTTGGGAGTTGTAATTCCTCAGGACAAATCTACATTTGAGCTCTCGGTAAACGTGACATTCTTGGGATCACATACTTTAGAGACTGATGTTTTGTCTGCAACCTGGATGAATGATAGTCTTGCTATAGTGGACAATGTAGCAATTTTTTTTTTTAAGGCTATATAAAGCTAGACTGTCTTGTAAAACTATTTGTACAATTAGGGACAGTAGGGGCTTAAAGCCAGATAAACAAGCACAACAAAGATAGTATGATAACTAAAGATGTTTCAATGCTACATACTGTAGCTATAGGAAGATGCCGCAACTGATGGAGTTACATCAATGACTTTCTCCCATAATGAAGAAGAGCGCCACCACAAGGAAAAAAGCTGTCAACTGCACAGACACACACACGCACACACACACACACACACACGTGCCCAACCCACGAGTCCGATTCGGGCTTAATGTGGCCTAGCTAATGAAGTGCGCTGATTGACATTTTGTTGTGACTGACACACAGAGGCAGCGCCCGGTGCTCCAGAGCAGTACACCACTCATCACCTGGGATGGATGTTCATTAGTTTTAACCTGGCAGCACGAGGCACACACACAGCGAGGGAACATGAATGATCTGTCCCTAGGGAAATGGCTCTTCTTATGTCAACCGTTCAGTCATCAACACTGGGAGAAGCACGTCACTGATCTTCCCATCACAGTCTGAGGAGAGCGACGGTGGTGCTATATTTATAATGGTGTTGAGTTGAGATATTTCAGAGGAAAATAGATGATAGTGTTTCCAAACTATCTCCATTCCTTGTATCTCTATAGGTGGAGCTAGCTGATGTAAAAAAAACAAAAAAAACGTGCAAAATGCATCAATAAAAAAGTATATATTATATATATAAAAAGAAGAAGAAGCAGGTGCAGAAGAAGAAGGTTTACACCGACCTGAATACAAGTCTGGGCAAGTTTGATCCTCGTCTCTTTGAGTGTTGGGTTGGGGATCAATAACCAACACCAACCAGGTAAACATCTACAGTAAGGTGTTGATTAGAGAGTGAACAACTTTCCACTCAGCTCAGTTCCATTTTTTCCTCTCACCCGGGTTCTTTTCTTCTGACCTCAGAAAATGTACATAACTACGGGAGTCCAGTTAAATGAGCATAAGATCCTCAGGTCTGGTCCATGACCTGGCAGTAAGAGCGAGTGAGGCTGGGAGCGAGGCTGTGCAGACCTCTGCTTCCCAGGCAGCCGTACACCAGAGACGGCCAATTAGCTGGTAACCATATCAATGGAATGTCAGCCATCTTGGCTCTGCATAAATTCCACTTGTAGAATCTAAAATCGGTCTGCCCAGTTGCTCAGCCATTGATAACATGACAGGGTAGGCAGCATAGGTGTCAGGTGAAATATAAAATAGCATAGGAGTCAAATATCATAATCACCTCCCAGCCTGAGCCATTGACAATACAGCTGGCTGGGTAGCCAGTGTAGAACTGAGTTAAAATATCATATAAATCTCTGGGTCGTTGTCCATGTTGTATATTTTGCTGGTACAAAGAAGCCCGACCTCTGTCCTGCGCCTGCCAAGGCACAAAGGCCTGTGGATCAGCTTTACAACACGTCGTAAATCGTGGAGCCCAATTCCTAACAAGTGTTAAATCATGGTGGGGAATTGGCCATGAACTGCGACAGATTAATTGCGGTTCTGTTTGCCTTTATAGAAAACACTTAAAAATATTATTTCAGATCCATAAAAAAGAGACTTTGCCATGGCGCTAATGGGACATATGAGATTTGGTGCGATCCTTGATGTATTTCCCAGCATGCCTTTTCTCATTACTTAGAGGTCTGTCCTTTAAATTGTCCAGCATTCTTTTACTCGTCCTAGTGAGACTGTTTTCTTCAACTTAATACAAGGGGACATTAAATGGACACTTTGCTTCCAGACAACTATTGAAAAACAGCTCTTTCAAGAGGAGACAGTGGAGGTGCAGAGGGGCAGTGACCCTGCCAGTGGCTGGCACAGTACTGGAGGGTGTTTGTCAAACTGAATTGCATTCTCATACCTCAGAGGTAGTGATGGGCTGTAGACTTAAATAAAGGAGGCAATCAAAGGGATGTTCAGCATACATCACCTAACCTTTCAAAAACCTAGAGCTATTTGAAAAATATTGCTCTATAGAGGAAAAGATGAATTTACTTGTAAAAGTCATGCCAATAAAACAGAGAGAGAGAGAAAGAAAGAAAGAAAAAGAGAGAGAGAGAGAGCAAGTGACAGTGGGAGAAAGGAGAGGGAGAGCGAAAGAGAGATGAGACGGAAAAGGTGATAGGAGCGGCAGACAACGACAGAGGACAAGATGGAGACAAAGATAACATGTCTAAGTCCAAACAGATAAACACATTACGCTGGCAGAGATTAGAGGATAAAGACAGCCCATTTCATCCTGACCTCTCACTGACAGAAGAAATCTTTGAGGATAATCCACAGCATCACTCTGTGCATATCTCTGCAATTTTGCTATTGGTTGCCTGGTGTGGCTTCTTTATGCATTTTAAATTGTC
Organism: Salvelinus namaycush; assembly: GCF_016432855.1. Classification (NCBI taxonomy): domain Eukaryota; kingdom Metazoa; phylum Chordata; class Actinopteri; order Salmoniformes; family Salmonidae; genus Salvelinus; species Salvelinus namaycush. The sequence continues at coordinate 9,819,578 of NC_052348.1, forward strand.
AAATAAAATCTCAATCATCATTCGCTATCATGTAGATTCCAGAGAGCCAGCCAAGTTGCAGAAAATACCTTCTGAAGCTGACGCACTGCAAAATAATATATTAACGGATATAAGCGTAATATAAAAATAATAACAATTGGGACTCGTTGGCAAGATAGTGACAGCAAAAGGAAGCTAGCCAGTGGACAGCTAGGTCTAATAGTAACCACTAGCCAGTGGACAGCTAGGCCTAATAGTAACCACTAGCCAGTGGACAGCTAGGCCTAATAGTAACCGCTAGCCAGTAGACAGCTAGGCCTAATAGTAACTGCTAGCCAGTGGACAGCTAGGTCTAATAGTAACCGCTAGCCAGTGGACAGCTAGGCCTAATAGTAACCACTAGCCAATGGACAGCTAGATCTAATAGTAACAGATAGCCAGTGGACAGCTAGGTCTAATAGTAACAGATAGCCAGTGGACAGCTACGCCTAATAGTAACAGCTAGCCAGTGGACAGCTAGGCCTAATAGTAACTGCTAGCCAGTGGACAGCTAGGTCTAATAGTAACAGATAGCCAGTGGACAGCTACGCCTAATAGTAACAGATAGCCAGTGGACAGCTAGGCCTAATAGTAACCGCTAGCCAGTAGACAGCTAGGCCTAATAGTAACTGCTAGCCAGTGGACAGCTAGGTCTAATAGTAACAGATAGCCAGTGGACAGCTACGCCTAATAGTAACAGATAGACAGTGGACAGCTAGGCCTAATAGTAACTGCTATCCAGTGGACAGCTAGGTCTAATAGTAACCGCTAGCCAGTGGACAGCTAGGTCTAATAGTAACCGCTAGCCAGTGGACAGCTAGGCCTAATAGTAACCACTAGCCAGTGGACAGCTAGGCCTAATAGTAACAGCTAGCCAGTGGACAGCTGCGCCTAATAGTAACAGATAGACAGTGGACAGCTAGGTCTAATAATAACCGCTAGCCAGTGGACAGCTAGGCCTAATAGTAACTGCTAGCCAGTGGACAGCTAGGCCTAATAGTAACCGCTAGCCAGTGGACAGCTAGGCCTAATAGTAACAGATAGACAGTGGACAGCTACGCCTAATAGTAACCGCTAGCCAGTGGACAGCTACGCCTAATAGTAACTGCTAGCCAGTGGACAGCTAGGCCTAATAGTAACCGCTAGCCAGTGGACAGCTAGGCCTCATAGTAACCGCTAGCCAGTGGACAGCTAGGCCTAATAGTAACCACTAGCCAGTGGACAGCTAGGTCTAATAGTAACAGATAGCCAGTGGACAGCTACGGCTAATAGTAACAGATAGACAGTGGACAGCTAGGTCTAATAGTAACAGATAGACAGTGGACAGCTAGGTCTAATATTAACCGCTAGCCAGTGGACAGCTAGGCCTAATACTAACAGCTAGCCAGTGGACAGCTAGGTCTAATAGTAACAGATAGCCAGTGAACAGCTACGTCTAATAGTAACAGATAGACAGTGGACAGCTAGGCATAATAGTAACCTCTAGCCAGTGGACAACTAGGCCTAATAGTAACAGACAGTGGACAGCTAGATCTAATAGTAACCGCTAGCCAGTGGACAGCTAGGTCTAATAGTAACCGCTAGCCAGTGGACAGCTAGGTCTAATAGTAACAGCTAGCCAGTGGACAGCGAGGCCTAATGGTAACCTCTAGCCAGTGGACAGCTAGGTCTAATAGTAACAGATAGCCAGTGGACAGCTACGCCTAATAGTAGCAGATAGACAGTGGACAGCTAGGTCTAATAGTAACCGCTAGACAGTGGACAGCTAGGTCTAATAATAACCGCTAGACAGTGGACAGCTAGGTCTAATAGTAACCGCTAGCCAGTAGACAGCTAGGTCTAATAGTAACCACTGGCCAGTGGACAGCTACGCCTAATAGTAACAGATAGACAGTGGACAGCTAGGCCTAATAGTAACCACTAGCCAGTGGACAGCTAGGTATAATAGTAACCGCTAGCCAGTGGACAGCTAGGCCTAATAGTAACCACTAGCCAGTGGACAGCTAGGTCTAATAGTAACTGCTAGCCAGTGGACAGCTACGGCTAATAGCAACAGATAGACAGTGGACAGCTAGGTCTAATAGTAACAGATAGACAGTGGACAGCTAGGTCTAATATTAACCGCTAGCCAGTGGACAGCTAGGCCTAATACTAACAGCTAGCCAGTGGACAGCTAGGTCTAATAGTAACCGCTAGCCAGTGGACAGCTAGGTCTAATAGTAACAGATAGCCAGTGGACAGCTACGGCTAATAGTAACAGATAGACAGTGGACAGCTAGGTCTAATAGTAACAGATAGCCAGTGAACAGCTACGCCTAATAGTAACAGATAGACAGTGGACAGCTAGGCAAAATAGTAACCACTAGCCAGTGGACAGCTAGGCCTAATAGTAACAGACAGTGGACAGCTAGATCTAATAGTAACCGCTAGCCAGTGGACAGCTAGGTCTAATAGTAACCGCTAGCCAGTGGACAGCTAGGTCTAATAGTAACAGCTAGCCAGTGGACAGCGAGGCCTAATAGTAACCTCTAGCCAGTGGACAGCTAGGTCTAATAGTAACATATAGCCAGTGGACAGCTACGCCTAATAGTAGCAGATAGACAGTGGACAGCTAGGTCTAATAGTAACCGCTAGCCAGTGGACAGCTAGGCCTAATAGTAACCGCTAGCCAGTGGACAGCTAGGCCTAATAGTAACCGCTAGCCAGTGGACAGCTAGGCCTAATAGTAACCACTAGCCAGTGGACAGCTAGGTCTAATAGTAACTGCTAGCCAGTGGACAGCTAGGTCTAATAGTAACCGCTAGCCAGTGGACAGCTAGGTCTAATAGTAACCGCTAGCCAGTGGACAGCTAGGTCTAATAGTAACCGCTAGCCAGTGGACAGCTAGGTCTAATAGTAACCGCTAGCCAGTGGACAGCTAGGCCTAATAGTAACCACTAGCCAGTGGACAGCTAGGCCTAATAGTAACAGCTAGCCAGTGGACAGCTGCGCCTAATAGTAACAGATAGACAGTGGACAGCTAGGTCTAATAATAACCGCTAGCCAGTGGACAGCTAGGCCTAATAGTAACAGATAGACAGTGGACAGCTAGGTCTAATAGTAACCGCTAGCCAGTGGACAGCTAGGCCTAATAGTAACAGATAGACAGTGGACAGCTAGGCCTAATAGTAACCACTAGCCAGTGGACAGCTAGGCCTAATAGTAACAGATAGCCAGTGGACAGCTAGGTCTAATAGTATCCGCTAGCCAGTGGACAGCTAGGTATAATAGTAACCGCTAGCCAGTGGACAGCTAGGCCTAATAGTAACCACTAGCCAGTGGACAGCTAGGTCTAATAGTAACAGATAGCCAGTGGACAGCTACGGCTAATAGTAACAGATAGACAGTGGACAGCTAGGTCTAATAGTAACAGATAGACAGTGGACAGCTAGGTCTAATATTAACCGCTAGCCAGTGGACAGCTAGGCCTAATACTAACAGCTAGCCAGTGGACAGCTAGGTCTAATAGTAACAGATAGCCAGTGAACAGCTACGCCTAATAGTAACAGATAGACAGTGGACAGCTAGGCATAATAGTAACCTCTAGCCAGTGGACAACTAGGCCTAATAGTAACAGACAGTGGACAGCTAGATCTAATAGTAACCGCTAGCCAGTGGACAGCTAGGTCTAATAGTAACCGCTAGCCAGTGGACAGCTAGGTCTAATAGTAACAGCTAGCCAGTGGACAGCGAGGCCTAATGGTAACCTCTAGCCAGTGGACAGCTAGGTCTAATAGTAACAGATAGCCAGTGGACAGCTACGCCTAATAGTAGCAGATAGACAGTGGACAGCTAGGTCTAATAGTAACCGCTAGACAGTGGACAGCTAGGTCTAATAATAACCGCTAGACAGTGGACAGCTAGGTCTAATAGTAACCGCTAGCCAGTAGACAGCTAGGTCTAATAGTAACCACTGGCCAGTGGACAGCTACGCCTAATAGTAACAGATAGACAGTGGACAGCTAGGCCTAATAGTAACCACTAGCCAGTGGACAGCTAGTTATAATAGTAACCGCTAGCCAGTGGACAGCTAGGCCTAATAGTAACCACTAGCCAGTGGACAGCTAGGTCTAATAGTAACAGATAGCCAGTGGACAGCTACGGCTAATAGCAACAGATAGACAGTGGACAGCTAGGTCTAATAGTAACAGATAGACAGTGGACAGCTAGGTCTAATATTAACCGCTAGCCAGTGGACAGCTAGGCCTAATACTAACAGCTAGCCAGTGGACAGCTAGGTCTAATAGTAACCGCTAGCCAGTGGACAGCTAGGTCTAATAGTAACAGATAGCCAGTGGACAGCTACGGCTAATAGTAACAGATAGACAGTGGACAGCTAGGTCTAATAGTAACAGATAGCCAGTGAACAGCTACGCCTAATAGTAACAGATAGACAGTGGACAGCTAGGCAAAATAGTAACCACTAGCCAGTGGACAGCTAGGCCTAATAGTAACAGACAGTGGACAGCTAGATCTAATAGTAACTGCTAGCCAGTGGACAGCTAGGTCTAATAGTAACCGCTAGCCAGTGGACAGCTAGGTCTAATAGTAACTGCTAGCCAGTGGACAGCTAGGTCTAATAGTAACCACTAGCCAGTGGACAGCTAGGTCTAATAGTAACTGCTAGCCAGTGGACAGCTACGCCTAATAGTAGCAGATAGACAGTGGACAGCTAGCCAGTAGGTCTAATAGTAACCGCTAGACAGTGGACAGCTAGGTCTAATAGTAACCGGCCTAGACAGTGGACAGCTAGGTCTAATAGTAACCGTAGCCAGTGGACAGCTAGGCCTAATAGTAACCACTAGCCAGTGGACAGCTAGCGGTCTAATAGTAACAGATAGCAGTGGACAGCTACGCCAATAGTAACAGATAGACAGTGGGACAGCTAGGTCTAATAGTAACCGCTAGCCAGTGGACAGCTAGGTCTAATAGATCCGCTAGCCAGTGGACAAGCTAGGTCTAATAGTAACCGCTAGCCAGTGGGACAGCTAGGGCCTAATAGTAACCACTAGCCAGTGGACAGCTAGGGCCTAATAGTAACAGATAGCCAGTGGACAGCTGCGCCTAATAGTAACAGATAGACAGTGGACAGCTAGGTCTAATAATAACCGGAGCCAGTGGACAGCTAGGCCTAATAGTAACCGCTAGCCAGTGGGACAGCTAGGTCTAATAGTAACCGCTAGCCAGTGGACAGCTAGGCCTAATAAGTAACAGATAGACAGTGGACAGCTAGGCCTAATAGTAACCACTAGCCAGTGGACAGCTAGGCCTAATAGTAACAGATAGCCATGTGGACAGTAGGTCTAATAGTATCCGCTAGCCAGTGGACAGCTAGGTATAATAGTAACCGCTAGCCAGTGGACAGCTAGGCCAAATACCA